>NW_012101288.1:3131299-3148905 GCF_000951045.1 Mandrillus leucophaeus | reverse complement strand
GATTACACGAGGTTAGCAGGGTAGGATGTTCATGTTGAGATAATTGGCCTTACAAGGAGAAATATCAGAGAACTAGCACTCTTTTTTTTTTTTTTTTTTTTTTTTTTTTTTGAGACAGGGTCTCACTCTATGGCTCAGACTAGAGTGCAGTTGTGTGATCTCGGCTCACTGCAACCTCCACCTCCCAGGTTCAAGTGATTTGCCTGCCTCAGCCTCCCAAGGAACTGGGATTACAGGTGCGCACCACTACCGCCCAGCTAATTTTTTTTATTTTTAGTAGTCACAGGGTTTCACCATGTCAGCCAGGTTGGTCTTGAACTCCTGACCTTAAATGATCCACCCGCCTCAGCCTCCCAAAGTGCTGGAATTACAGGTGTGAGCCACTGCGCCTGGCCCATTCTCCCTTTTTCCCTCCCTCTCTCTCCTCCCCTTCCCTTTTCCCTTTATCTCCCTCTTCCCTTCTCTTTCAGTCCCCCTCCTTCGTTTAACTCTCTCTCCTTTCCACTCCTTTCATACACATATACAAAGAAGTCATATGACATCTGAGCACACAGTGAAATGGCAGCCACCTACAAGCCAAGAGAAGAGGCCTCAGAATAAAGCCTACCTTGCCAGCACTTTGATCTTGGACTTCCCAGCCTCCAGAACTGTGAGAAACATTTCTCTTGTTTTAAGCCACACAGTCTATGGTGTTTTATTATGGCAGTCTGAGTAGACTAATATGTCATTTTTCTTCAGAATGCCCTGGGTCCTATTTATCACTGCAAGCACCTCCACCCCCGAACACACACACACACACACACACACACAAAACCCTGGTTGGTTTGTTTCATTTGTTTGCTTGTGATGCATTTTTATATTCTAGGTAACAATTTAACATATAAACTAGACATTTTTGAAATTAAGAGGGAATACTATTTCTTCCAAATAGAGAAAAGAGTCTTTGGTGTTTCTAGTTTGAAGATTCAATGTCTTTCTAATGAGTGCAAGGCTAGAGATTAAGACACATTTGGCCTAGTGCTGGTTCTGCTACACAACTGGCCATTGGACACTGGGTGGATCACTTTACCTCCCTGTATATCACTTTCTGTATTATAAAGGAGAGAATCAAATGGATGGTTTTATAAGGTTCCTTTTTCCAGTTTAGGAATCACACAACCATCCATAAGGCAGTAGTTCTAGCCCACTTTTTAAAATGAGTTAAGCTTTCTAAAAAGCCAGGATCCATGACTCTTCTCTCCAACTACAAACAAACCAGTTTAATTGGTCCAGGGCAGGTAGGGCCAGTTTATTGGTATTTTTAAAAAGCTATCCAGGGTATTCAAATGATCAGCCAATATTTAAAAGTATTGAGCTACTTTACAAGTTTCTGCCAATAAGGATACAGACTCAGGTGAAGTTATTTGTCCAAAATCACATAGCTTGTAAGCGACAAAGCCAGGACACAAACCCTGGTTGTCTAGCTACAAAACTACTTCCACTATAGATGGTACAGGAGCTCTTGGAGCTGCCTGAGGCTATTGAAACAGATTTTGCTGCTCATATTTGAAAGTTGACTTGACTGAGTAATCAGTCAGACTCACCTGTCAGCTGCTATAGGCAGAAGGGGATGAAACTGTGGTTATTGTAGAATGAAAGAAGGGACCATTCTTCCATTTATATCCAGTAGAATATACTGGTTCTCCATATCTGGCTGTTAAAAAGGAGACTATGATGCACAGAGACTAATTGTGGATTACAAATATGAATGCTTATAGATTGCTCCGGCTTTCATTTCCACATAGAACTATTTTCTGTTATACTACTACATTGGCATTTTGATTAATGTTACATTTTTGGCTTGTTCTTCAGTTGTAGCAACACACAGATTTCTGTCTACACGTACTATTCACTGTCATCTGAACCTCCCACTCAATGCAGCTGATAATTACACATTCTGGAAGCTGCATGTCACAACCAATTAACTTGACAGGCTCCACTGATTCGGGTAAAA
The DNA here is from genome assembly GCF_000951045.1 of Mandrillus leucophaeus. Lineage (NCBI taxonomy): Eukaryota > Metazoa > Chordata > Mammalia > Primates > Cercopithecidae > Mandrillus > Mandrillus leucophaeus. Next base: position 3,146,912 of record NW_012101288.1, on the reverse strand, counting down.
ATGGAGGCTGTACAAATCTGTTTTGTGGTATCTCAGTATAGAGAAGCAATTAAGTGAAAGGAATACAATAACACAACACTGGCTTAAACCCAGGTACATGAGAAGTGATTAGAAAGATTTTGAGCTTTGGAGCCAAAGAGACTGAAGTTCAAATCCCAATTCTGCCACTTACTAGTTGAATGGTCTTGCTAAGTGACTTAGCCTTACTTACATTTTTAACTGTGTATCTACCAAAAAGTACCCCTAAAATATGTATTTTTATTAAATATTAGGTTGCTACACCAACCTAAATTACTTTTGCATTAACCTAATAAAATAATAATAATAAAAAATAGGCCAGATGCAGTGGCTTACACCTGTAATCCCAGCACTACGGGAGGCCAAGGCAGGCAGATCACTTCCCGTCAGGAGTTTGAGACCATTCTGGCCAACATGGTGAAACCCTGTCTCTACTAAAAATACAAAAAAAAAAAAAAAAAATTAGCCAGGCATGGTCACACACTCCTGTAGTCCCAGCTACTCAGGAGGCTGAGACATGAGAATCACTTGAACCCAGGAAGCAGAAGTTGCAGTTAGCTGAAATTGCACCACTGCACTCTAGCCTGGGTGAGAGAGTGAGACTCCGTCTCAAAAAATAAAACAAAATAAAATAAACATCATTATGTTCATCAGATCAGCTTCAGAAATAAAACTGACATGTAGTACTCTTGAAGTCCCAGGACTTTATCCATTTTCATATCCATTTTCTCCCCAATGATAACTCCATGCCTCTTTTAAGTATCCCCTTCCTTTCCTCTGTAGTTCTTCTTTTCAGTTTCACCCACTTGTATCTGTATCCCTAAATATACTTATATTGTGATTACCTGTTCTGAACTTTAGGATCATGTTACGTATCTGTCTTCTGTGCCTTACTCTATTTGTTTTTCATTGTGTCTACAATCAGTTAACACCGATGTATGTAGTTAGAGATCATTAATTTTCAATACTATATAGTATTTCACTGATTGACTATATGACATAGCAGCCTCATTCTATGAACAATGACCATTTAAGATGCTTAGTATTATGAGTAATGTTAAGAGAAGCATTTCTGCAAAATTTCTCAGTATAAAGTTGTCAATTTCTCTAAAGCAGGGGTCAGCAAAATATAGTCCAAGGCCCAAATGCAGCTGCCATCAGTTTTGTAAATAAAATTTTATTGGAAAACAGCCATCTATGTACATATTATCTATGGCAACTTTCATACTACAATAACACAAGATCCCTCCTATCCTCCTAAATGGCTCCTCCTTTCCTCAGTCCTCAACACAAAAATTCTGCATCCTTCCACTAAAAAAGCTCCAGTATTCTTTTTTTTAAAAAAAAAATCATTAATTTATAATTATTTAAAGAAACAGCCTAAATTGTCAGCAACTGCTATAACATGGTTTTCTTTTCCTGAAGGCAAGAAATTTGAATTTCAATACAAGCAAAGGTAAACAGAGATCACTGTGTTCAGTCCTAGTGGTAACAGCTTCTTTCTGTCTAGCAGGAACAAAAGTAAAGAATACTGTTTGGAATAAAAGAGGGACTCCCTGATGGCTTTTCACCTCCTCTTCCTGTCCTTCAAACTTGGTCTTCCTTGGAGGTGGTCCTTTGTGTTTTTTCTTTTTTTTTTTTTTTTTTTTTTTTTGAGATGGAGTTTTGCTCTTGTTGCCCAGGCTGGAGTGCAATGGCTCAGCTCACTGCAACCTCCGCCTTCCCAAGTTCAAGCAATTCTTCTGCCTCAGCCCCCCACACAGCTGGGATCACAGGCATGCGCCAACACACCTATCTAATTTTGTATTTTTAGTAGAGACGAGGTTTCACCATGTTGGCCAGGCTGGTCTAGAACTCCTGACCTCAGGTGATCCACCTGCCTTGGCCTCCCAAAACGCTGGGATTACAGACGTGAGCCACTACGCCCGGCTGGTGGTGATCCTTTCTAGAAACAATCCCTTTGCCCCTCTGTGGGGCAACTTGGTCTAGAAAAAAACAAAGATCACTCTGTAAGAAATCCAATGCATGGGCTAGTCTGGCTGGCCTCTGTGGTTACTACCAGAAGAATGCCAAGAATCTCACATCATGTGAACTTGGAAGGGAATCCATTGCCTCTCATCTTTACAACAGATTCCAATCCCACGCCTCAGAGCTCCACTGGGCAGTCTCAGAGGTGGCTTCATCGTCAAACCTGTTATTTACATCTGGTAGAAACATGCTGCTCCCCAATAAGGAGTAAATGTGGTTTGTGGAAAATCCTGGAACTTACTTCCATTGACACAGGACCTTGGGAAACTTTATGTCTCTGGATACCCAAACTTCTCAAATAAGTTTCAAGCCAGGCTCCTGCTCTGAAATGTTGTAATTAAGCAAATTTTTGGCTACTCATTTCCATTTTCTTTCAATAAGAAGTTTAAAATGGGCAGCAACTAGGTGAAAGGCATAGAGCTGGTATAGTTAAAGATACATTCAAAATAGCCCCTGTTCTTAAGACAGGACCACCTATAATATTCGCAGGACTCAGTGCACAATGAACATGGAGAGTGACTTGTTTGAAAAATAGTAAGAATTTAAAAATGACAATAGCAAAGCACTGAGTCAAACGTGGGTCCGTCTAAACATGGGCTAGGCGGTAATGGTAATGCGGCTTCACAGGTCTCATGCTGATGAAGCCAATCCTCCTAATCTAGTAGATGAGACAAACACAAAAGCAGCTACCTTATAAGCAAGATTGTTTAATGTTCACACAAGTAATGTGCTGTAATTCTAGGGGATCATCAGGGTAAGCACCCCACAGGAGGAGGTATTTAAACCGGATGTTAAATGTGTGAAGACACGTTGATAGGTATACCGTGAGACTAAGTGTATCTTTGTTTGGGAAACAGGAGAAGAAAAATACGGTGGTGTGAAATGTTTGCTTTAATAGAGAATAGGCAGAAAGGCCCCAGGGGCTGGAAGGTAAGGTAGTGTAGGTGACCTGGCAATGGTACTGAGGATCCGGAAAGGTCACTTGAGGTCAATTACTTGGGTGTTCCTGGGACCCTGAATTCCCTGACTTTTGACTTTATCTTGCATTGCATATACTGAGCCTTCTGAGATTTTTAAGCGGGAGAATGACATGCTCAGTCCTAAAATTCCAGTGAAACAAATAACACCAGTGCTAATGTGGCAAATGGATCAGAGAAGAAAAGCCAGAGACAGATAAAATTGTGAGAAAATAGTCACCAATGCCTAGGGAGAGAAAATGGGGCCCTGTGTTATAGATAGAAAGGAGATTGATAAAAGATACTGCAGTGGGCCTTCCTTCTTTGAAAAAAAGAAAGGAGAATTGCCAGGAATTTACATATTTCTGAAATAATGACGTGAGGTGCGTGGATAGGTTATAAAAATTCATGTAGCACCCTTAAAGAACTCAATGCCAGGATCAGGAAGCTTGTTCTTGAGCCCTGCCAAGCAACGAACAAGCACAGACCCAAGCTAACACGTTCTAGGCTGGGGAGCTGTCACCAAGGTAAACTCAAAAATATCATGGTCGAGGACCAAAGGACACACCTGGAGCTGCCCTCAGCACTGTGTCTTTGTTCCAGTCAAACTTCTGAGCTGTTGAGGCATAGACAGATCTGAAACATGTAGTTCTTATCAAAAGTTCAAGTTCAGTACAGCTAGGCAAGCTCAAGAAAACTACCCCAGAACTTATTTTTACATATTTTTTATAAAAACACTGGAAGCATTATTTAAAAAAAAAAAAAAAAATAGTAGATGAGGGCCGCACGTAGAGGCTCACGCCTGTAATCCCAGCACTTTGGGACGCCGAGGCAGGCGGATCACGAGGTCAAGAGGAGGAGACCATCCTGGCCAACATGGTGAAATCCCGTCTCTACTAAAAATACAAAAACTTAGCCAGGTATGGTGGCTCGTGCCTGTAAACCCGGCTACTAGGGAGGCTGAGGCAGGGGAATCAGTTGAACCTGGGAGGCGGAGACTGCAGTGAGCTGAGATTGCGCCACTGCACTCCAGCCTGGCGACTGAGCGAGACTCTGTTTAAAAAAAAAAAATTGGTTGATGGGTAGGAACCAGAAAAATAATTTGTAAAATTGCCTTTTAGGATCTATTTAAATATCTAAAGCATCATTTTGTTTAGGAGAAACTTCTAATGAATAATAACATTTTGATACCAAAAAATAGATGACAAACATTAAAACACTGGTTTCTTGCTCTAATTCAAAGTCAAGATATCTGCAGCTGAAACAATTGTATAGAAAGAACCTGGTTCAAGACATGGTTCTGTAATACACTGTTGATTTGACCTGAGACAAGTAATTATGCTTCTGAGACCTCTACTTCGTCACCTTGAATATAAGCATCAGATTACTTCTTTTGCCAACTTCCCTAGAGTATTAAATCAGGCAACGATAAGCAGATAGAGAAACAAGCTTTGAAGGCTCCAATGGACTCTAGAAATCCTGGGTATTATTAGCAGTATTACAGATCTCAGCGGTCTACAACTTTTTATCTTACAGTTTTAATTTACTTCCTTATAGCCAACGTGGTCCCAAGAAAATGTGGAATGAACCTACTTGAATTGTTGTTATTGTTGTGTATGTGTTGTTTTGTTTTCTTATTTTTGTTTTAGTGAAATAAGACAAATTTATAGGAAATATTAGCAGACATCATAACAAGAGATAGGAATACAGTGAATAAATAGGAAGGCCTCCCAAGCTTTCAGTGTCTAACAACGAAAATATATTTCATTATGTTGTCTTCTGAGCATATGGGAAATGTTAAAATAAATGAACCCAAACAATACTTGTAAGTCTCATTTCTTTTGCTTCCCTGCCCCCCCAACAGAAAACACTCATAAATCATTCATTTTATGTAAAAGCAAAGTTATTACCTCCTACTTGGCTGCTTCTGACTGTGCAAACTGGTCATGTTACGTCCAACTGTTCCTAGCATCAAGAATTCAGCTGGCTCTTGCTCTAATATGTCTTAAGTTTATGAAATTTGTGTTTCTCCCTCACTCACCAGAAAGAAAAGCTCTTGAGGGCAGGGGCTGACTTCTCTATAACCTCAGCTCCTCGTTCAGTGCCTGACATACCGTAGGTGCTAACTCAATGGTGAAGGAATGAGTGAAGATTAAATAATTATCTTACCATATGCACAGCCAGATTTTCTTTTTCATAATTATCAAATATTCATGAGTAGATTTTTCCTGTTATCAATTTTTTCCCCAAAGATAGCAAAGACTGAGTTGGATGCTTTAGTTAGGCATCCTTTAGTTTTTTTTGTTGTTGTTTTTAATAACAAATTTCACCTAATATACAAATTCCATCTTCACACAGCTTTAGTGAATATTAAATGGGTTTACACATGTAAAGAGCTTAGCATTTACATGATACGTCCTCAGTAAACTAAAGATTATTATTATTCATCCATAAGAGGAACTGTAGTGGCTCTAAAGTCAGATTATTTTGATTCCTATCTTAATTCTCCTGTTACTGCTATGTGATATGACTTTTATCTCTATAATGGACAAAAGTGCTGCTCATCTCATAATACTGTAGGAATTTCACATGAGATACTCTGTATGAAAATAATGCAAGAAAATTAAGCACATGCACAGTGCTGGAAACACAGTATGCAAATACTCAATAAATATTAGGAAAAAAATCCAAGAAACATGTGTTAATCACTTGCTCTATACAAGACACTAGGCTAGCTACTCTGGGGGAAGCAATGTTAGATAAGACCCAGTCCCAATCCTCATGGAGTTTAGATTCTCAGCAGAATCTCAGTGTAAAGCTGTCAAGGGAATAGATGATAAAGAGAACAGACAGCCTTTCCCTCTTTGTTCTCCCAGAGCTCTGGGAAAGCAACATAACTTTTCTCTCATATAACTGAAAGAAAAGGGATTTACACCGCAGCCATGTAAAAGTTCCATCAAATGTCTCATAACACTTTAACTATTAGATGTCAGTGATACATAAATAATAAAAACAACCTGATTATACTGAAAATTTTATATTTGATTTCATTTAATCCTTGCAACAAAACTGCAAAATAAGTACCATTACCTGCATTTTACAAATGGAAGTTCACAGATGATAAACAATTGCCCAAGGTCATATATTAACTGTGGCCATACCTACCTACTCTAACAAACCCAAAAATGCACACTTGCACTAACACAATAGACATTCATTTCTTGCCTACTAGGTTGTTGAAGAGGAAGGCACAGACCTGGCTGCCAGAAGCTCTGTCAACTTGGATATTCTAGCAGAATAAAGAGGAGAAAGAAGATGCAGGAGAGTATCTGGGAGGGTTAAGGAGCCAGGCCTGGAAGTGGTGCACATCACCTGTGCAAAGTTTCTGTAATCTAGAATGCAGTCACCTATCCACACTTAACTCCAGGGAAAAATGGGAAATGTGGAATCTGGCTAGGTAGATACTTCTCATGTATAACTCCTTGCTGTCGAACAGGGAGCATAAATATCTGTGTATCTTCAGCCTTCTCTAGATGAGAAAGTAAGTACCAAAGTCATGAGTGAAACTCAGGTTTATTTGACTACAAAGCCCAAGCTTCTAAACAAACACTGGTAACCATAAGAGCTCCTGATGGTCCCAGTACTGCTCCTAAATGCTGTATATGCTTCAAATCATTTCATCCTCAAAACAACTCTATGAAGTGAAAGACTAAGAAAACATAACCCAGAAGGATTAAACAGTGTGTTCAGTTCCTTCATGAAAATTACATGAGTATGTGTTTGATCAGGGCTCACATCACCCCAGTCCCTGATCTTGCTTCCTTTTTTTCTTGTACTCTTTATATTTGACAGTTATTGTATGTATTTATGGGGTACAACGTGGTGTTCTGATAGATGTATACATTGCGGGATGATCGAATCAGGCTAATCAGCATATCTCTCATCTCAAATATTTAACGTATCTTTGTGGTAAAAACATTCAAAATTCTCTTTCAGCTGTTTTAAAATATACAGTTTTGACCATTTCCCAGTACTGTTCCAGCTCTGTGTGCAGCCTGAAAGCCAAGCTCTGAGAGCTGCCTGGAAGAATGTCTTCTACCAGTTATCCCAGGAGCAGAACTGAGCTGTCTCCCACAGGATTCCACCAAAGGCCCCAAGACATCCTATGGACAGTTATTTTGGCCTGTATGATACCATCACTCGATTTTCTCACTTTACAGAGAGTCCTTAATGTGGGTTATCCAGGAATCCCACAACAAAACACCCCACTGGGAGAAAAAGGTTTTGGCTTTGTACACAAAGATTTAATGTACTTGCAGCTTCTGGAACACAACATTTCTCTTCAAAAGTTTGCCATACAATGGTGACATGTGTCAAGACTAAAAAGCTATAATTCTATTCATATATTACTTTGAAGTTGAAAACTAAAATTGCATTTACTGGACATAGATTTTAAATCCTCTATTTTCAAAGTAACCACAGACCAATCTTTTACAGTGAGGTCTTACAGCAGAGTAAATTTCATAGTGGTTGCTGCTTCTAAAAGGATTTCATGACGTTAAGCTTATGAGTCCAGGCTTTGGCGCCAGGTTTCATGTGTGTAAGTCCCAGCTGTGTCACCTCCCGTAGATATATGACCAAGGCAAAAGCACTTAACACTAGGCCAGTATTTCCCAATCTGCTGAATGGAGCCAATTCCAGTGCCTATTTCAGAGAGCTGTTGTGAAGATTAGACTGTGTCTAATGTAATCACTCAGCAAAATGCTTGGTCTGCAGTAAGCACTCATCAGATTGTGTGAACTAACTCAGTGCCCATCACAATTCCAAAAGACACAATCCTGAATGCCATAATCCCAAATGTTGAAATCCCAATCAAAATCCCTAAAGGCTAAAATCTCTAACATCTAAAATCCAAAAAGTCACAATTCTGAAGGATTAAAATCCTGAAAACCAAATTCTGGGGAAGGAATTTGTGTTTGGGGTTATTCTCCAGGTAGTTGCATCATGGTAGGCAGAACTATTACCTTGTTATTGTTTTTATTTGGAAATTAAGTTTAAGATGATGTGTTGGGGTGCCATGTTGACAAGGTGGGAACTTGTGGGCTTAATTTCAGGTGTCAATTTGACTGGATTAAGGAATGCCTAGAAACCCAGTAAAGCATTATTTTGGGGGTCTGTGTTTTCAGAGAAGATGAAAGTGTCAGTCTGTGTAGATTTGGTGGGGAAAATCCTTCCTTAAGGCTTGCAGACACCATCCAATCAGCTGGAGGCCAAAGAACAAATACAGAAGGCAAATTGGTCTCTTTCTGAGAACTAGGACAGACCTTTTTTTCTGCTGCTTTGGACATCAGAACTCCAGGCTGTCCGGCCTCTGGACTCTAGGACTTAACACCAGTGGCCCCCCGGGTCCTGAGGCTATTGGCCTGAGACTGGGAGTTACACAATCAGCTTCCCCAGTTCTGAGGCCTTTGGACTTGGACTGAGCCATGCGAGTGACATCCCAGGGTCTCCAACTCGCAGATGGCCTGTCCTGGAACTTCTCAGGCACTGTAATTGCATGAGCCAATTCCCCTAATAAATCCTCTCTCATTGATCTATACACGTATCCTGTTGATTCTGACTCTCTGGAGAACCCTGACTAATACTGATTTGGTATTCAGGAGGTTGAATATTATTCCTTCCTACTGTATCCCTTACAACATAATGGAAGAAATCAGTGAAACTATTTCCTTGCCAAAAGGCTATGAGTTAAGTGTATGAGGCTTCTTAATGGTGAAAGGTAGTTTAAAGAAAGTTTAAAAGCTGATTATTATTGGTGCTACAAAAGCAAAAAAAAAAAAAAAATTGCTTAATTCCAAGAGCCAAATAATAACCAGGCTTTCGAATGGAACAGTCATATACTTATAAAACTTGTAGACCATAACTGCTTTCGAAAAACAGCAAGTGTTTCAAAGATCACAGAAAACACAGGGCAAAAAATAGAAGAACTCTCCTTTGCCAAAGCACCAATTCACTATGCTATATATTTTATCTTCACATCATTTCCAATACTGGAGGTATAAATTGCATAGTGATATGGTTTGGCTGCGTCCCTACCCAAATCTCAACTTGAATTGTATCTCCCAGAATTCCCACATGTTATGGGAGGGACCCAGGAAGAGGTAATTGAATCATGGGGGCTGGTCTTACCACGAACAACTGAATTACACACTTTATAAACATTCTCATGACAGTGAGTAAGTCTCACAAGCTCTTATGGGTTTATCAGGGGTTTCCACTTCTGCTTCTTCATTCTTCTCATGCCACCACCATGTAAGAAGTACTTTTCGCCTCCCATCATGATTCTGAGGCCTCCCCAGCCATGTAGAACTGTGAGTCCAATTAAGCCTCTTTTTCTTCCCAATCTCAGGTATGTCTTTATCAGCAGCGTGAAAATGCGTAGACTCTTAAAAAGTTCTAATTTGTTTTCTGTAGTTTTTGTAAATTTGACTCCACAACAGTACATTATCACAACATTGACTCTGTCTGTAAGCATTGTATGTATATGTAAAAGCGTTGAAACTTCCTTAATGAAGAGGTGTTCTGTTTGTATATCGGCATTTGTGAAAGATGATAAAATTCCTCAAGATCTTATCTCTTTGGGCAACAGCAATAGGTGGTGGTGACATCATGGTTTTTGATTCATTTTATCAAGAGTTGGGTTTCCCATCATGGTATTCCAGATGACCACAGTTATAACGGTGGCTGCACACAGTTACCAACTATAGTGACATGTGTTTATACATTTCTCTTTTTGACCTATTTCTTTATGAATACAGTTCATCTCCTTATAACTCTGATATCCATGTGACTGTCATTAGTATACCTGACTGCTTAGGTATATTTGCAAAAATATGTAAGTTATTTTTGCCTATTCTATTTGTAAAGTGGCCTATGAAGTGTTCTGTTTTGTTTTTATATGTTTCTCAGGTAAATTGCCTTTTAAAAATATAAACAAGGATAATTATTTTTTTTTGTAATTATACTTTTCTGATTTTGATAATTTGGGATTGTGATTTGGAGGATTGCTGACTAGGAATTTTGATCCTTAGGGATTTCAACATTTGGGATCATGGCATTTAGGATTGTGTCTTTTGGGATTATGGTACAACTCAACCAAGCTAATTAGGTATTTCCCCATTTTCTTAGATTTAGAACCCCTTAAAATGGATCAAACAGGAATTTGCTCTAATGTCATGACCCCATTAATCAATGTAACACTGATGACCAAGTTCTGGGTGGCATCTGCCATCTCATCCTGGATCAGAAGGGTAGCCCCATGGCTTCAGAACGTATATGTCCTCGATTAGATCTATGCTGTTTACCTAGTATATGCTTAGTATAAATGCTAATTTTCATCTCTATAACTAAAAGGGAAATTCAGCTCTTAAAAATGCCAGTCTGGGGCCAGATGAATACATTTTAAGAGTCTCAGATTTACCTACAACTTTCTGTGTGATCTTGGATAAGTCCTGAACTTCTTCACTCCTCAGCTTTCTTATCCCTAATGGGCTTGATAATATCATCCATAGAGGCCTACTATGAGGATTATGTCTGATGTGACACTGTGCTCAACACTTTATAAGCATACTGTCTTCAGTAAGTACAATAATCTTTTCACTTTTGCAATAGATTCTCATTTTTTCTTTAAATAAAGACATGGTAAATATGAGTGTAAAATAAAGTCATGGTGGGAAACAGTTTGGCAGTTTGTCAAAAAAGTAAATATGAGATCACTATATGACCTAACTATTCCATTCCTAGGTATATACCCAAAAAATGAAAACATATGGTCATACAAAAAAATTGCACACGTTTATAACAGCTGTATTTGTAACATTCAAAAATGTGTAAACAACCCAAAAGCCCATCAGTTGATGAATGGATAAACACTATCAAATGTTATTCAGCAATAAAAAGAAATGAAGTACTAATACATTCTATAACACGGATGAACTTGAAAAACTTTATGCTAAGTGAAAGAAACCAAATATAAAAGACCATAGGTTATACGATCCCATTCATACAGAATATCCAGAACAGGCAAATCTACAGAGAATGAAAGTAGACTGATGGTTTCCTGGAGCTGGGGGAGAGGAGATGGAGAGCTAATTGGTAAGGAGCTTATTTGCGGGGCGGTTGATTAAAATATTCTAAAATTATGATGTCTGCATAACTCTGTAAACCTACTACAAACAATTGAATTACACAGTCAAAATGGGTAAACTTTATGGTATATAAATTATATTTCAATAAAGGTGTTTCAAGGAATATATGTAATGGTAATTGTATCTACTGTAAGTTCTTGGCTGGGATGCCTAACAGCTTCCATATCGCTTTGCATGTTATCAACATTTAAAAAGTAGCTATTAAATAAAGAACAAAATGTAGAAGCCAAACTTTTCCACTGAAATTTCCTGTCATTGTCACAGTCTCTCTCTCCTAGCCCTAAATCAAGCTGAATCAAGTGCCAAAATAAGCCTAAAGAAGTTAAAAGTAGCCAACCTTTTTGCTGCAAATAGATATTGGTGTAGGAACTAGACCTTATGAGGTCTGGCTCTTCGACCCAAAAGAGCGGTCGTTTCCCACCCACAAATATATTCTCTTTCATCCACAACAAACAGTTGAAGACTAGAACTGTGTTTATAAACGGTCGCCAGACTAAAAGATTTTATTTATTCAGCCACACCACTGTTAGAATGAATTTTTCCTCCATGGTTATGGGTTGAAGAAAGTAACCTAATTGATTCATTCATTTAATTACTATGTATAGATCATCCATACTGTACCAAGAACTAGTCCAGGTATTAAATCTACTTAAGTTATTAATTTTCAGCATTACCAAAAAAAACATTTCATTTCTTCAAGATGACTCAGATGTGCTCATAAAGATTCAATAGGGATGTTAATTTATTTAAATAAGGTTCTAGCCAACCATCCAAATAAAGTAAAAAAGGAGCCTCTAGTTACAGACACAGCCTGAGATGTTCAAGCAAAGAATGGTGACACTTTACCGTCCACTAAGAAACCATTTCTTACTACTCTGGTCTTATGTCTTTTACTTACACTGAAGTATCATTAATCCAAACAGAATGTGGAAAGGCATGTAATTTCCAAACGATAACCTGATTTTCCAAAAGCAAATTGCAACTAAGATTTTGAGCACAATAAAGATAGAAATGGCACAGAAGAAGAGAGCATGATCCACTGAGGCACCAAACTTTAATCCCTGGCCTCCTCCATGCTGTACATTTTACCTTGGCCATTCCCTTCTGCTTTCAACTGGCTTCAATTACTCCTAGTTTTGGCTGCAGCAAACAAAGTATTGAAAACTCAATTTTCCGTTCTTCAAAGTGCATTACTGAGAAAAAGTGAAATGCAAGGCAACAAAGAACATTTAATCATTAGGATCTTGCCCCTTGCTGTGGGGAAACCACACAGCTTGGCCCACTTCCAAAGCCAGAATTAATGAATGAGCAAGATTCTCAGGGAAAGCCTTTAACTACAGCTGCTTAGCCCAGAGAGCCTGCCCCTTTATTGCTCTTGGCATGTCTGCCTCTGTTTCTAATGGATCACCTTCCCTGGGGAATTTGCACAGAGAGAAAGGTGCAGCCTTATGAATTCATGTTTCCATTTCCTTTCTTTTCTTAAGAAACAGACTTCAGGAGATTTAATTATGCCAAAACAGAAAAGTCTTGAGTCTTAGGACCAAGACAGCAGTTAGTTGTGTTCGTCCTCTGCCATTTATTGTCTCTGAAGAATGTGGCACTTGCTTGTGGCTAAGGTCCTGGGCTACAGTATCTCAGACACTGAATCTTCCCTAAGCTCAGACCTCCAGGGAACCTGTAGCGGCAGCATCATGAACCCTCTCCCCGTCCTCATACATCTTGAAAAGGTAGATCACCATCACGAGCCCAGCAAGGGCAACATTGGGCTACCATCCTAGGAAGTGAAGCTGTCTAGACAAGTTAAGAGTTAGTCGGCTTCTATCCTAGAAGTTCTCTCCTGATGGCTTCTTTCACTCAGGCTCCCGAAAAGCTAGTGCAGGAAAAAAAACAGGCCTGACACTGCACTGTGACATTTGTTGTATGTTGCCACCCGATATCACACCCATCTAAATATTGAACGTCACTTCGATTTCCTTTTGGGGAATTATTCTACCCTTTCTAAACATAGTCTTGCAAGTGTCATTAAATCACCCTCCCCACCTCTAGCCAAAGGTGAGCACAGGACATAAGCTGGGGCCACATATGTTCTCGTACCCAAAGTTTTCATCTTCATCAGAATGATTCAAAACAAAAACTGAATAGATTTTTTTTTTCCATGGGGGTGGGGAAGTGTTTAGGAGAAGGTTTTCTTTTTTCAGTTCCTGATATAAAGAATCCACTTACCCGGCTCCCACTGCCCCCAACCACACACAGACAGCTGTTGTAGTCCCTTGCTGTCATTCCTCTTTCCTATTCCATGAGCAACTCCATAGCCTTCCAAACTCCCTCTGCATAAGTTAAGCAGACTCAGTTTCTGTTACTTGAAACCAAGCAGCTGCATCATAAGTTCAATTTTTCTCAGTTTAATAAAGCGAACTCAAAGATGTAACTAAGAATCTGGCCTCTAAAGATGGACTATGTTTCCAATCCTTCAAGAAATTCTTAATAAATGTATTTTAGACTTGTTTACTATACAGTCTTTAAAAATCCTCTCTCTCTATATATACATGTGTATGTGTATGTCTCTATATACACACACAGAGATAATATATATGTATTTTATACATATACAGTAAAGAGAAAAACAATCTTATTTGAGACAAAAACTGTTCTTTTGTAACTACTACTTACACTTTATAGAAATTATTAACTGAAATTTTAAAAAGTGACGTGGATTGCTCAAAAAATAGTAGGGTTATAAAAAATCCTCATATTTTCTGGCTCCCAGTTCAGAATGTGTTCAAGTACACAGAACACAAAATAATGAAACTAAATCTTTTAACACATACTACCAAAGTATTACAGGTTACTTACCTCATTTAATCCTCTTTAAAACCCGCTATTATTAGGCCTATGTTACATCACAAGGTAACTGGGGATTTTAAGTGCCTTGGTCCTCAGCTAGTAAATAACAAAGTAAAGCAATGCAAATCCAGGCAGTTTTGACTGTAAAGTCTGTGATCTTCACCCTACATCATGTTGACTCTCTATGAAAACAAACTCTTAATGGATTTAAGGCAGAATAAATTATTCAATAAATGTTACTTAATCATTGATGTAACACCACAGTGGGAGACAGGGGAGTAGATTCCTACAACGAAACCTAAATCAAAATTAATCCAGCATAGCTTGAAGTGTTTCATGTTTAAAAATGAAACAAAGCAAATATAGCATAAAATATAGGCAAATTTTTTCTGATCTCAGGGTAAGGAAAGCCATTCTAAGCAGAAAAACAAGGATGCATCTCAAAGAAAATTATTGCTGTATTTGACTACGTATCAGTTGAAAACATCTGTAGAATAAAAAGTAACATACATTGAATTCAAAGACAAACAGGAAAAATATTTTCAGAGTACATTACACAAGATGAGTATTTTTAGTGTATAAATGTTTTTTTCTAAAACAAAAAGGGAATAAACCCTTCAATATTTTTATATTTATTTATTTATTTGAGAGGGAGTCTCACTCTGTTGCCAGGCTGGAGTACAATGGTGCCATGTCGGCTCACTGCAACCTCCAACTCCCGGATTCAAGCTATTCTCCTGCCTCAGCCTCCTGAGCAGCTGGGATTACAGGTGTGCGCCACTATACCCAGCTAATTTTTGTATTTTTAGTACAGACACGGTTTCACCATGTTGGTCAGGCTGGTCTGGAACTCCTGACCTCATGATCTCCCTGCCTCGGCCTCCCAAAGTGCTGGGATTACAGGTGCCAGGCCTTTCTTGTTTTTAAACAGGTCTCACTCTGTCACCTAGGCTGGAGTGCACTGGTGTATTCACAGCTCACTGCGGCCTCAGTCTCCCAAAATCAAGCAATTCTCCCACTTCAGCCTCCCAAGCAGCTGGGACCACAGGTGTGCTCCAACGTGCCCAGCTATTTTTCAAATTTTTTGTTTCCCTATGTTGCCCAGACTGGTCTTGAACTCCTGGGTTTAGCAGTCCTTCCCAACTTGGCCTCCCAAAGTGCTGGGGTTACAGGCATGAGCCACCATACCCATCCTTCAAGTTTTAAAAATAGGCAATAGTCATGACCACTGAAATTACAGAAAAAGTCGTATGCATGAGCAGAATACATCTAATGATAAATTTAGATTCACTAATAAAAAACACAAAGTAAAGAAATTATAGGCTTCTATTTTTTACTTACCATATTGACAAAAGTTTGCATTAGTCATATTGAGAGGTGACAATGTGCTAGCAGCCCTCACTCTCAGCGCCTCCTCAGCCTCAGCGTTCACTCTGGTGGCCCTCAAGGAGCCCTTCAGCCCGCCACTGCACTGTGTGAGCCCCTCTCTGGGCTGGCCGAGGCCGGAGCCTGCTCCCCCTGCTTGCAGCGAGGTGTGGAGGCGCGGGCGGGAACCGGGGC
>NW_012101288.1:3123003-3130961 GCF_000951045.1 Mandrillus leucophaeus | reverse complement strand
ACTGCCCAAGGGCTGAGAAGTGCAGGCACGGCTGGGGACTGGCGGGCAGCTCTGCCTGCAGCCCAGGTGCGGGATTCGCTAGGTGAACCGGCTGGACTTCTGGGTCTAGTGGGGACTTGGAGAACTTTTATGTCTAGCTAAGGGATCGTGAACGCACCAGTCAGCACTCTGTCAAAACGGACCAATCAGCGCTCTGTAAAATGGACCAATCAGCACGATGTGGGTGGGGTTAGATAAGGGAGTAAAAGCAGGCTGCCCAAGGCAGCAGTGACAACCTGCTAGGGTCCATTCCAAACTGTGAAAGCTTTGATCTTTCGCTCTTTGCAGAAAATCTGGTTGCTAACTCTTTGGGTCCACGCTACCTTTAAGAGCTGTAACACTCAATGTGAAGGTCTGTAGCTTCACTCCTGTCAGCAAGACCACAAACCCACCAGAAAGAAGAAGCTCCAGACACATCTGAATGTCTGAAGGAACAAACTCCAGACACACCATCATTGAGAACTGTGACACTCACCGCGAGGGTTCGAGACTTCGTTCTTGAAGTCAGCGAGACCAAGAACTCACCAATTCCGGACACAGTATCAACACTATTATAATACCAGATGCTGTGAAGGGTGCCAGAAACAATGTAAATTGGTACAACTTCTTCAGAAAACTCTCATATTATCTACCAAATGCTTTAAACAATGTCGATACAACTTGTCTCAATGGGGAAAACTTTTTAAAAGGCATTTGTTTTATGCAATACAAAGCTATGAAGTTATTGAGTGACAAGATAATTTTCATCTTATATCTATATTTTCCAAATTTTCACAATAAATGTATACAGGAAAGTATGTGTGTGTACATATTATAAGTAAAAATAAAAATGTGTAAGTATAAAATTGTGTATATACACATATATATACATACATATATAAGGTTTTTTAACATTTGTGCAAATTTAAGTTTATATACATTTAAGCATGTGTGCATGCTGAGAAGTTTAAACTCATTGGGATACACACAAGAAACCATTTTATTCTCATTCTACCCTGTCAAATTTCCTTTTCCCCTCCATACTGACACCTTAGGCATATTCCAGGATTCCTGAACACTTTCAGTTATTTAAAAACACAGTCCTTTTGTTTTAAAAGAGTCTTTCTCCCCTGATTCAACCTCCTGTTTCAGCACCAAGCAGCATCCTAGCTTGGAACCTAAACTAGGGAAGGGGGTGTGGTCTACGCTTTCTCTTTCTAAAGCTTGGGTGGGAACAGAGCACGGTGGGCCTCAGACACTCTCTGCTCCCTCCTTTCTGGACCTACCGCTTCCGCCCTGGGGGCTAAAAAGAGGAGAGCAGAGCCGGGCGCGGTGGCTCACGCCTGTAATCCCAGCACTTTGGGAGGCTGAGGCGAGCGGATCACGAGGTCAGGAGATCAAGACCACGGTGAAACCGTCTCTACTAAAAATACAAAAAATTAGCCGGGCGCAGTGGCGAGCGCCTGTAGTCCCAGCTACTCGGGAGGCTGAGGCAGGAGAATGGCGGGAACCCTAGAGGCGGAGCTTACAGTGAGCCAAGATCTTGCCACTGCACTCCAGCCTGGTCAACAGAGCGAGACTCCGTCCAAAAAAGAAAGAGAGGAGAGCAGAAGGAAGCACCAAGACTTGGGCTTCCCAGCCTCACTTGGTTGTTAGGTACTTTTTTCCTGGGAACACTAGGGGGCAGTGGTGCCCTACGTGGTGCTCCAGAGGCTCAGCGGGCCCTGTAGGACTCCTCCCCAGGGCTCCTGTTAGCAAGACTCAGCGGTACATCCATCTCCCCCATATCCCTGCCTCTCTCCCACCACTCTGATGTTCCCTCGGAGCCTTTTGCTGCTGGAATTTCTACCCAAGCAACTATGTCGCTCTGGAAAAAGACCTCTGGAGATGACCACGTTAAAAGGAAAACCATACCCAGGTTAAATTTAACAAGAGTTTAACTGAGCAAAAAACGAGTTTTCAATGGGGCAGCCTCTCGAGCCAGATCTGGTAGGCACAGAGGGACTCCAGCACAGCCACGTGGTGGAAGAAGATTTATAGACAGAAAAAGGAAAGAGGCCTACAGGAAATAGAAGTGAGGTACAGAAACCTCCAGTTGGCTACAGTTCTGATTTACTTTATTAGAATGCTGTTTGAACAACTGACCCCCGTTGACCAAAACTCAGTGATTGGCATAATAGTAGGTTACAGTCTGTTTACAACTCCATTAAGTTATAGCTCACTATGTACAGAGAAACTTTTAGGCTGAGCTTAAAATATGAAAGGAGGCAGCTTTAGACTGAACTTGATTTAACAATCTCATGTGGGTAGCTAAGAAAGAGAGAATAAAGAGAAGGCAACTAAATCCCTCTTGACACATCTGCTTCTCTTAATTCCTATCACTGTGAACTCTGGCCAACATTATCTTCTGCCTGGATTACTCAAAGAACCTCTTAGCTCCCTGCCTCCCAATCCCCCAACCCCAATCAATCTCGACCCTGCAAGCCAGCAGACTCCTAAAACACACATCCAATTGTTTAAAGACCTGTTGTCAATGATTTCCCATCCCCTTACAATAAGCTCCAGACCTGCCCACAGGGGATACAAGATTGGCATCTGGCCTCTCTTCACCACATCCTCTACCTCCATCTCCCTGTTGCATCCTCTCCAGTTCTAGCCAGACTGAATGTTCACTCCCCTCCAAGGGGCCCCACTCCTGCTTACCCTAAGGTCTCCACGGAGGTGCTTCCTTCTTCCCACCGCACTCTCTACCACCCCAGCGCTGTCACATCCTTACCTAATTCACGCCCCCCTCCTGCTTTCTATTTCGATTCAAGCTACACTCACAGGACCCCCGTCCGAACACAAGGCAAGCTGTCACATACCCTAACATCACCTGCCCTGCACTCACTACCATTTTGCAATCACTAATTTCCGTGCACTCTAAAAGGCAATGCTTTCACTGAAAGCTGGATTGTATCTTTCATATTTACAGAGGGGTATACCCCCAGGACCTAGCACCTAGTCACTTGATCCATAATAAGCACTTAACTATAAATGAATGAATTAATTCATATGGAAGCTGACTTCTGGGTATCTCTTGGGCTCCTCTGCAAGGCACTGATGGGTACAGGCAAACTGAAGAATCTGAAAGAGTTACATTAAAAAAAGAGTATTTTCAAAAGAGTGAGCAGAACTTATGGAAGGCAACAAGGCCGGGGTAGCATCCTGGGGACAGGGACACCAGGGAGCACTCACCACACCTTAGGTGTAAAGAGCAAGAGAAGGGAGCCGTGGGTAGTCAGGATCTACCCAGAGACAGAGCTGGATGGAGAAAGACAACTGGCCAGATGCAAACGAGACATGAGCCTGCAGTTCGGGAGGGAGTTAGGGGAATAAATACTCCAAGCTCTCTCTCTTACCCACTGGTATCTCCTGTTGGTGGCTTCCATGGCCTGAGTCAATCCAAAGCCAACAGCAGAAAAACACAGTGATGGGTCCACATAAACCAGGCCTCCAGTGTGCAGGGCAGGGTGGAGGCGAATGGAGAGGAGTAGATTCAGAGCACCAGCACTGCATTAGCAGAGGCAGGTTGCAGCTCTTTGCTTCCTTGTATCCTCTCAGTGCCCAGTACATACAGTGTGTCCAAAACATTTATGAAAATGAGTAAGGTGAATTGAACCGAACTGAATTGAACTGCTTTGAACTGAATGGAACCAACCAGATTGCTGAATAGTTTCCAAGTCAGGATTTATCTCATCTCCAAGTTATAATCATGGATATTGCACCCCTGATTTCTGATACACTCACGCCAAGCCTCCGGGTTTAACACAGTTAGGAAGGCAAAACATCCCATGTTCCAAGCAATTGCAGTGAAGCCTGCAGTTTACTGTTACATGACATTTTATATGACTTGATATTTTTTCTTTAATGACTGGGTCTCCCTTCCCCCAAAGCGTATGGGGCATAATTTAGGCAAAGAAATATTGGTTACATCTGCAGTTTCAAACCAAAGAGGTAGTTAATGTTGCAGGTTTATATACATGCATTAAAATTAAAAAGTGCAACTTTTACTTGAGATTTCTTCATGCATTTAGTGGCAGCATCTATAAAGGCCTCCAGGTGCTGGTATTGGCTTGCACACGGCAGCACCTTGTGAATTATCCAGCTGGCAATTCACGGAGTGCCGCTTGTCAGAGCACAGAACCATTTGAATGGCAGCTCATGCTGGCGCAGGTGACATGCCAAAGGCAAGTCACTGGCATCCACTAGGAGGGCAGTCAACAGAGTTCAGGAATAAAAAGAGTCAGTCAGGCCGAGTCACAGTGACTCAAAAATAGCCTGCCCGATAATCAGTTATCTTAGTGGAAAACATGGCCAGACTTTTAATTTCAGGTAACCAGATTACTGGATTATCCTGCTTAACCCATTTTGTTATTTTAATGTAGGTCCACCTTAAGAAAAATAATGTTTAAGCCCAGAAATGAAACTTGAACATAAGGCAAACAGTTGGACTAGAGAGTCTTTTATGACTCCAGTACTAGAAACAGGACTCACATCATCTGCTACAGGAGAACTACTCCTTGTCAGACTTTCTGTATAATAATGAAAATCATAACAGTGATTTCACCCACCGTTTAAAGTATTCCATGCAATTAAATCATGCTATAATAGGATTATAGTGGCTGCACATGGGCTAAAAAACAGCCTACTTTGAGGTCAAGGTTCTGAGTCTGAACTGATAGGACAACACACACACACACACACACACACACGAAGAAAGTCACAGAATTCATGTTTTGTACCATCAACTATAAAATAACATCAAGGTCTAATCAGTTGTGTCATATACGGAAACTCAGAAAAAAATTACAGCATCCCCTAAAACCTACCTCATCTACACATTTCAACAGAACAGTGATTTTAAATTCTGTCAAATAGCATAAAGTGGGGAAGAGATTTGAAAATGGTGAGGAGAACCTTTAACCCAGAAGTACACATTTTATTTTAATCAAAGCTATTCAGAAATTATTAGCCCCCTGGAAAGTCCTGAGAGAGGTACTGGAACCAAAAGAACAAGGGCAAGGAGGAGGAACCCCCTGAATGAGATCCAGGTGAACATCCCCCGATAAACCCACAAACACCCCGCTACCCCTGCAAAACCTACATTTGAACACCTGCCGTGAGAGAAAATACTGAAGTCAGATTGAGACAGCACCAAATAGGTGACACCTTCCCTCTCCTCCCCATCCTCTTCTCCTTGGCCCAATACCCTGGAAGAAAAAGAAGGAAAACTGGAAAGCAGTACGGTGAGATGGGAGGGCCCACCTCTTCATGGTCACATGATCGTGAACTACAGCTCAGACCTGACCTTGGCGGAGGGAAGAAAATCTAATGAGGATCTGAGATCAAAGTTTTGACTTGGACCACACTAGATTTTTCAATCCCTGAAATGAGACATTTTTGACATTGAAAGTGACTTTGTAGTCATAGGATTTTCCTAAGATATTATCACAGGACAGGAAAGTGAGAGTCAACGGATCAGAGAGGGCAGCAGGTAGCAAAAAATAATGTTATTTTTTCTTTGCACCCAATTAATACTAGCAAGAAAATTGTTACACGTGGTCCTGAGAGTTCACAGTCCCAACAGCCAATATTAATACCAATATTAATATCGACCTCTGCCCCCACTGCTCCCTGAGCCCCACAAAGCACTGTATGAGGCTCTCCATGCAGGCTGCGTGCCCTCAAGTCAATCCCTTCCTCCAGGGAGGAGTTTCTCTACTTGGTCAGTCTGAGTCACGCACACATTCATACATTCATGAATTGAAGATCAAGCCACAAGATTGATGGTCCTACTGGTTCTACTGTAATCAAGTAGAGAGGTAAGAAGCATTTCCCAAAAAGAAGGGATGCCAGGGGGAAAAAAAAAAAAAAAGACGGACATTACGATACCAAACGTGTGGCCTACCACATCAGCCGACCCGTATTTACTTGTTCTCTTGTCAATTGTCAGAAAGCATGTACTTCTGCCCGTTAAACTAACCTACTTTTTAAACTTCCTTTAATAGCAGGATTGATTCAGAGAATCAAGAAGCAGGATGTGAGCGAGGCAGAGTAAACATGAGGCAGACTTAAAGCAAGCTGATGTAAATTTAATTCCTGGTTCTTCCAGCAACCTGTACTGTTTGTGCCAAATCACTTCATATCTCCAAGCTTTAAAACTCCTATAAGTCTTACAAAATTAACCTTAAAAGAGGGAAAAATAGTCATTAGCCACATGAATGACCTCAGAAACAATTTAATACTTCCAAGCCTCACAAGTTTTTTTTTGTTTGTTTTTTGGTTTTTTTTTTTTTTTTTGAGACAGAGTCTCACTCTGCCTCCCAGGCTGGAGTGCAGTGACACAATCTCAGCTCACTGCAACCTCCGCCTCCCAGGTTCAAGCAATTCTCTGCTTCAGCCTCCTGAATAGTTCAGATTACAGATGCCCACCACCATGCCCACCCAATTTTTGTATTTTTAGTGGAGACGGGGTTTCACCATCTTGGCCAGGCTGGTCTTGAACTCCTGACCTCGGGTGATCTGCCTACCTCAGCCTCCCAAAGTGCTGGAATTATGGGCGTGAGTCACTGCACCCAGCCACAACTGTAAAAATCTTACAAAATAGGGCTGGGCACCGTGATTCATGCCTGTAATCTCAGCACTTTGGGAAGTTGAGGCAGGAGGATCACTTGAGCCCAGGAGTTTGCAGCTGCAGTGAGCCATGATCACACCACTGCACTACAGCCTGGGCAACAGAGTAAAACTCTGTCTTTAAAAACTACAATTAAAAAATCTTACAAAATTAATCTAATGAGGGAAAAGAATAGTCAACAGCCACATGAGTGACCTCAAAAACAACTTTTACATATTTAATTTTCCTTAGAGAAATAAGTATATAGTCTACATTATTGTGTATTCATTAGATTTTAAAGATAACATCAAGGAACCTAAAACTCAACCTTATTTTGTTAAACAGTAAAGGCGTCTACTTTGTTCTATATAATAAACTGCCCAGGTAAAGGTTTAAATATAAGAGAAAAAAAGAAAAGTAGAAAGAGATAGAAACAAACACCAAAAATTCTAAGGAAAAGGCAGAGACAAGCACAATCAAAAAGTCAAACCCAGAAAAACAAGCATCACAGAACCTGGAGCGATACAGTGACTTCTATAGAGTAGGAGCACCATCTTGTGGAAGGTAAGGATACTGCAGCTGAAGGCTTCTGACACCTTATTTCATTTTCTCAACTATCCAATAATTGTAAACAGCAATATCACTTTCTTGGTACTTTTCCAATGGACCAAGTGAAATTAAGTAGAGGAACAGACCCAATCTATGGAATGCAGGTTCCCCAATTCTTAGAGGAAATAATGGTTCATAGAATGTCTTCAAAACATCACAAATATGAGACACACATGAAAACATTCAGAATAAATCTAAAGGCAATGAAATTGTGAGGCTGTCTTAATCTTAAGTTTTCTGTGGCTTGTTTGATTGATCTAAATTAACTAGTGTATTTATTTGAATGTGAATATTTATAGAGCATATGTTACATACCTCAGATACCACTATGGGTGGGTGCGTGCGCGTGTGTGTGTGTGTGTGTGTGTTGCATGATTCCATTCATATCAAATGTCTAAATAGGAAAATCCATGAGAAAGAAATTAGATTAATGATTTCCTAGGCTTGAGGTTTGGGAGTGAATGGTGGGGATGATGGCTAATTGATACAGGGTTGCTATTGGGGGTGATAAAGAGGTCTTAAAATTGATGGCTGCTTGGGAGGCCAAGGTGGGCGGATCACCTGAGGTCAGGAGTTCAAGACCAACCAGCGTGGCCAATGTGGTGAAACCCCATGTCTACTAAAAATAAAAAATTTAGCCGGGCATGGTGGCACACGCCTATAATCCCAACTACTC
>NW_012101288.1:3054063-3117793 GCF_000951045.1 Mandrillus leucophaeus | reverse complement strand
ACACGCACACACCACCACGCCTGGCTAATTTTTTTTATTTTTAGTAGAGACGCACTTTCACCATGTTGGCCAGGCTGGTCTTGAACTCCTGACCTCAGGTGATCTGCCCACCTCGGCCTCCCAGAGTGCTGGGATTACAGGCATGAGCCACTGCGCCCAGCCCAGAATAAGTATTTTTAAGTAAATCCTCGTGATATGGTTTGCTGTGTCCCCACACAAATCTCATCTTTTATTGTAGCTCCCATAGTTCCAATGCATCATGGGAGGGACCTAGTGGGAAGTAATTGAATCAGGGGGTGGGTTTTTCCCATGCTGTTCTAGTGATATTGAATAAGTCTCATGAGATCTGGCGGTTTTATAAAGGGCAGTTCCCCTGCACACACTCTTACCTACCACCACGTAAGACATGCCTTTGCTCCTCCTTCACCTTCTGCCATGAATGTGAGGCCTCCCCAGTCATGTGGAATTGTGAATTCATTAAACCTCTTTTTCTTTATAAATTACCCAGTCTCAGGTATATCTTTGTTAGCAGTGTAAGAATGAACTAATACAGTAAGGATACATATTTTTAAGTTAATCCTTGTTTCAGTTGTGTGCATGCATGTGTGAGCACCGTGTATGCTCTGTGTTGTGATGTAAAAATGCACTTTTTACAGTTGGTCTTAATCTAAATACTTTGAAACAAACTGATGTAGGGGATCCTCTTTGATCCTTTCAAAATATGATTGGTTACCTACTTATGCCTTTTGCTTTCCAGGCTGGTCTGTTTAAATCATGTACCTATAAGATAAATTATCAAAATGGAGTTTTCATTCTTTGTTCAAACATGTTGCTGTCATGGATAGATGACATCTTTACCTACGTGTCAGAAAACCTGGATCAAGTGTTAAATTTTTACTATTTTAGTGGTTATGATTCTCCAAAAAAACCTGTCAGATTTTCTTTCATTGAGCAGACAAGTTATTTTAGCATCAAATATATATCACCTCAATTTACTAAGTATGCAAGTTGTGTTACACACTAAAAAAAAAAAAAATCTCTTGCCTTAAAGAGGCAAACTGGTTTTCAACAACCAGGTGAGTTCATAGATCACATTCTCAGTCATTCTCACGCATTTTTCAGAGCTGAAAATGTCATACATTTATATAATTTATTTGTAAGGCACTGACAACTGACAATAATCGAAACATTATGGTCTATTTCCTAAAGTAATTCATTTAAGCAATTCAAGTGGTTGAAATTTAAGGGTACAAAACATCATGTGACACTAATAAAATTTTATTGTTGTTGTTAAGCTTACATAATTTAAAACACCTATTCAATTTTAAAAAATATAGCTTCCTTCCTTATAACATAAACTTAATCTTTTAGTAATAGGTCAAAAGATGCTTTGGTAACTTTAGAATTTTCTTTATAAAATATAATTACTCAGAAACAGTGTTAAAATTGTGCTATACATTCACCACCCATTTTCTGTGACAGACAACATTTGTTTGGGTAGCCCAGGTATAGTTTCAGAAATCCCCTCCACACTGCAACCACTACCAACTGAATAGAGTCGACATGGATTAAATGTATTTGTCCTTCCTATCATTAACCATTATATTGTCTAAAACCAACATTTTGGGGTTCAAGTTCTATATCTTAGACTATCCCTGGCACTTGAAACAGAACAACAATCCAATGTCATACAATGTGCTTTGTTTCACGGTTTGGAATATAAGGTCACAGCATAATGCATAACAGGGGAACCAATAGCTTCTCTTGCATAATAGTTATGATTAATATGACCAAGTCATGAGAAATCTAGCCTATCCCCTCAAGTGTTTTCCCCACTGAACAACCAACACTCAAATCTTTTGTCAAATCAATAGATCCTCAATTTTCGATCTAAACAAAATAGATACTATGTAACTAATAAACATGATACACCATATCAACAGAATGAAGGACAAAACCTATATGATAATCTCAATAGATGCAGAAAAAGCACTTCATAAAATTCAGCATTTCTTCGTGATAAAAGCTCTCAATCACGTAAGTATAGAAGGAACATACCTCAGCACAACAGAAGTCATATATGACATGTCCATAGCCAATGTCATGCTGAACAGGGAAAAGTCAATAGCTTTTTTCTCTAAGAACAAGAACAAGATAAGGATGCCCACTTTCACAACTCTTACTCAACATAGTACTAGAAGTCCTAGCCAAAGCAATCAGGAGAGAGAAAGAAAGAACCAGCATCCAGATGAGAAAGGAGGGAGTCAAATTATCCCTGTTTGCAGATAACAGAATTTTATGTATAGAAAGACACAAAGACTCCACCAAAACAAAAAACATTAGAACTGAAAAACAAATTCAGTCAACTTACAGGATACAAAATCAATATACAGAAATTAGTAGCATTTCTATACACCAATAGCGAAATATCTGAAAAAGGGAATTGAGAAAGCAATCACATTTACAATAGCTACAAAAAATAAAACAAAATACATGGGGATAATTTAACCAAGGAGGTGAAAGACTTCTACAATAAAAACTATAAACCACTGATGAAAGAAATTGAAGAGGACACAAAAAATGGAAAGACATCCATGTGAATAGATTGGAAGAATATTGTAAAAATGATCATACTACCCAACACGATCCACAGATTCAATGCAATCTCTTTCAAAATACCAATGACATTCTCATGGAAAAAAAAAAAAAAAACTCCTAAAATTATAATGGTACCACAAAAGACCCCAAGTAGCCAAGGCAATCCTAAGCAGAAAGAACAAAGCTGGAGGCATCGCATCATTTGACTTCAAAATATACTACAAAGCTAGAGTAACGAATACAATCTAGTATTGGCATAAAAACTGATATATACACCAACATAACAGAATGGAGAACTCAGAAATAAATCCACGTATTTACAGCCAACTGATTTTTGACAAAGACACCAAGAATATATACTGGGGAAAGAAGAGTCTCTGAACAAATAATATGAAACAGTATATTTGTATGCTGAAGAATTAAACTAGACCCCTATCCCTCACAAGTACAAAAATCAACTCAAAATGAATGAAATATTTAAATGTCAGACTCAAAACTAGGAAACTACAAGAACAAAATATAGAATAAAGGCCTTAAGGCATTTGTCAAGGCAAATATTTTATGGATGAGACTTCAAAAGCACAGGCAACAAAAGAAAAAAAGTACACGAATACAATGACATAAAATTGGAAAGTTTCTGCACAGAAAAGAAAACAACCAACAGAGTGAAAAGACAACTTGTTGAATGAGGGAAAATATTTGCAAACTATTCATCTGACAAGGGATTAATATCCAGAATATATACAGAACTCAATTCAACAGCCAAAAAAATGAAAATAAATACTGTGATTTAAAAATGGGCAATGGGTTGGGTGTGGTGGCTCATGCCTGTAATCCCAATATTTTGGGAGGCCGAGGCAGGAGGATCACTTGAGGTCAGGAGTTCAAGACCAGCCTGGCTAACATGGTGAAACCCCGTCTCATCTAAAAATACAAAAATTAGCTGGGCATCATGGCATATACCTGTAATCCCAGCTACTTGGGAGGCTGAGGCAGGAGAATCACCTGAACCTAGGAGGCAGAGTTTGCAGTGAGCCGAGAACACGCCACTGCACTCCAGCCTGGGTGGCAGAATGATTTTCCATCTCAAAAAATAAAAAATACAATATAATAAAAATAGGCAATCATCTGAATAGACCTTTTTTTTTTTTTTTTTTTTTTTTGAGATGGGGTTTCACTCTGTCACCCAGGCTGGAATGCAATGGCACGATCTCAGCTCACTGCAAACTCCGCCTCCCAGGTTAAAGTAATTCTCCTGCCTCAGCCTCCCAAGTGGATAGGATTACAGGCGCCCACCACCATGCCCGACTAATTTTTGTACTTTTAGTAGAGACAGGGTTTCACCATGTTGGCCAGGCTGGTCTTAAACTCCTAACCTCAGGTGATCTGCCCACCTCGGCCTTCCAAAGTTCTGGGATTACAGGCGTGAGCCACCACTCCCAGCCTGAATAGACATTTCTCAAAAGAAGACATACAAATGGTCAACATGAAAAAATGCTCAACACTACTCATCATCAGGGAAATGTAAAGTAAGCCAAAATGAGATACCATCTTACTCCTGTTAGAATGGCTATTACTAAAAAAGGACAAAAAAATAACAAATTCTAATGAGTATGCAGAGAAAAGGAAATCCTTATACACTGTTGGGGGAATGCAAATTAATGTAGCCACTATGGAAAACAGTATGGAGGTTCCTCAGAAACCTACAAATTGAACTACCGTCTGACCCAGCAATCCCACTACTGAGTATATATTCAAAGGAAAGGAAATTGATATGTCAAAAATATATCTACTCTCCTATGTTAATTGCAGCACTATTTGCAATAGCCAAGATATGAAATTAACTGAAATGTCCAGCAAAAGAAATGTGGTGTGTGTGTGTGTCTACATATATGTATATACCTACATACACACACATATATACATATATACATATATATGTGTGTATATATATACACACACAGAGTGAAACACTATTCAGCCATTAAAAGAAAAAATCCTGTTATTCACAGCAACATGGATGAGCCTGGAGAAGATCATGTTAAGTGAAATGAGCCAGGTACAGAAAGACAAATACCACATGTTCTCATTCATATGTGGAAGCTAAAAAATTTGGTCTCATAAAAGCAGAGATTAGGATATAGTTACTAGAGGCTGGGAAGCAGGGAGATATGGAGAAGTTAATTAACAGATACAAAATTACAGTTAGACAGTAATAAGTTCTAGTGTTCTATAAATAGTGTTCTAAATAAATTATTATTATTTTACCAACCACCTTGGTAAAAATTGAAAATTGTAATTTATTATTTACATATTTCCCAATATTAAAACCCGGTAATTCTAGTATTAGAATCATACTTACTTGGTAGAAACTAGCAAATAAATTTTCGAATTTTACCTTCATGAATTCCTAGTCAATACATCTCAGGATTGTTTTTAACTTCATGTTTATAAAACACCACTTTTCAATGGGAAAAAACTTCTACCAGTAAAAGAATAATAAATTAAAAATTCAATAGGTACTACGCAGAACAACCTGTGTATGCACATATACATATATGTATATTAAATACATAATACATATATATGTTACAAACGCATACCTAAAAGTATGCCATTTGCATACACACATAACTACATACCCAGTACTTGCTTGTTACAAATACATTAATTAATACAGTAAAGCTTCAAGTTGTTCTACATTGATGCAGAATTCATAATAACTCGCCAAACTTGGAGAAGACATTTGCCTTTGGATCATAAGAAAGAATATATCTATTAAGCAAATTTGGTTACCAAGAATTGGAGAAGGGAGCTGGACATGGTGGCTCACGCCTGTAATCCCAGCACTTTGGGAGGCCGAGGCAGGCAGATCACCTGATGTCAGGAGTTCAAGACCAGCCTGGCCAACATGGTGAAACACTGCCTCTACTAAAAACACAAAAATTAGCCAGGCACAGTGGCGGGCATCTGTAATCTCAGCTACTCGAGAGGCTGAGACAGGAGAATTGCTTGAACCAAGGAGGTAGAGGTTGCAGTGAGCCAGAAATTGTGCCATTGCACTCCAGCCTAGGTGACAAGAATGAGACTCCATCTCAAAAAAAAAAAAAAAAAAAAGAGAATTGGAGAAGGGAACTATGGAAGAATGCTTTACGCTGTTTAAAAGAGCAAACTTTTTCAGATACATTTGGAGTGTCTATTTGAACACATGGTGTTTTTATTTACATATATGGAGTGAAAATACTGATTAAAGATGTTCAGCAAAACAAGTTGAATAAAAATGGTTCATAACTTTAATGCATTTATAAAAACTTAGCACACACCAAATATAAACAATAAAATACCTTGGGGAAATTGATGTTAAGATATAAAAGGTTGGCTATAATTTATGTTTTCGTATGCAGCCCAGCATTTTAACCTTGGGCATTTTTTCTTGCTTAGCAGAGTATCTGGGCCACTTACTTCTTTTATTCTCCTAGAATCAAAAAGGTGCAAAAATCATTTTTACACAAGCCTAATAAAATAATTATGAAATAGAATGTTCCCCCTGTCCAAATTATATAATATTTTCCAAAAGCAATTATCAAAGATTTGGATACTGTCTGCTGTTTTCAATTAAATGCCCCATTACTTCCTGACACTGTCATGATTACTGAGAGTAGGTGGTTTCACACTAATTTAGAGCTGTTCACAATACATAATGCCAGAGATGGCCATTCTCACTTGCACTCTGAAGAACGTAATTCATTGACACTTTACAGATGGGAACAACTTGCATGATTAATGATACTGCTCTTTGTAGTCTTGCGCAAATGCCTACAAAAGGCACAGAATACCATCTGAAGAAAATATCTGCTTTACCCCAACATCAGCAGTACTCTGGGAAAACATAATTTGAGTTTCTTTTAGAAGAAGGCATAGGTTTAATTTAAAGAATGTATATTGTGGTTATTTGGTGGTTGGGGGTAGCAACTGGATTTCTGCCCAATTAATGACAATAAATGCAGAAAACTGATGTGATCCCCTTGAATAAATGACTCTGCAACTTATACATTCGTGTTCCTGCCCAATATATGTAATCTTTGAGTTTTCTTGTCTTCATAGTACAAAAAAAAAAAAAAAAAATGAGGTACATATTGTTTTGAGAATTAGAGAGATTATACAAAGTTTCTAGCACATGATAGGTGCTAGTGAAACGGCAGGTTAGTAAACGGTCATTGGATAATCCATTCAGGCTCTTTTATTCTTGGGATGAACACACATGGCACAATAGGGGAAAATTTTCCTCTCACACCTCTTGACATTTCTTAAAGCATGTGTTATACTCTGGATTCCCAGAGATGAATGTTGGTGATTTGTGATAGCGTATACTGAAAGGATTTTTTTTTCCGAATCTAACCACACTCAAATGTACACAAATTCATATCATGCAATTTGCTCTTGAGAATTTCAAGGACAGCATCTACCCTGCCCTTTTTCCCAGTAAAGGACCTTGTAACTAGGATAATGTTTCGGTCCCTTAGCCATAAATACTGTGAGACGGTATCTCCATAGAAGACTTTAAAAACACAGATATATTATTCTTTGAATCCCTTGATCAATGCCTTCTCTTCACTGTCCTAGCTCTCTCTTGCCAACCAAGACTACATTGTCAGTAGTTAATTTTGAACCTCTGATACTGCTGAAGTCCCTCTAATAGCTGCTTAAACACCTTGTCCTTACTTGATAATGCTTTTAGGAAAATGACTACAGGACTTGTCCTGCCCAATGCATAAAAGGCGGCAAAGGTCATTTTAGCTGCTAATTCCTAATTCTACAACTGACCTGCTCAAAACAAAACACACACATCCCCTCATCAGTAGATCACCCACTGTTGACTAGTCTGCCATTGGACAGAGTTTAGATGCCAGCTCCCTATTAATTATGCAGGACCTGCTCAGGGAAGCTGTAAAACTACTGATCAGCCAAGGGTGGAAATGTGCTCCTGTGGCAGGTAGCGTTTCTGCTATCACAAATATCCTTTAAGTTAAAAGTAAAAACTCTCTTTTTGGCATTATTGTTTTCAGTAAGAACCTACAGCAGGGAATGAAGGGAATTACTCAAATATTCAGTCCAGGATCTAATTCCTAAACATCGGATTAAACCTAAGGAGATGGATACTATGCTTTTGAATGGAAACCGTTCTCTGGATTTCCAAAGGAACACATCATGTCACTTGACAATCTCTCAGAATAACTCAGACTATATCATCTTTTATATTTAAAAAGATATCCAAAGATCCTAGAATAGTACTTTATACATACCAGCTATTTAGTATGTGCTATAATTGTTAAAATGGTGGGCAGAAGAAACACATTAACTGTGTTGCATTAAGTTTGCTTTCAGATAGAAAAACTCAAGTGTTTTGAGTAAGTTTATCAAACAATTCAGCTATTTCAACATCATAACCAAAATATTCTGCAATCAACGTTATGCAGCTATTTAACAATAAACCACAAGGAAAGTATGCAAAATTTTGAAGCACAGAATTGGTTATCCATTATAATTAATCATGGTTATAAATAGTCTCTAATTACTAATTTGCTTATTTGTAGTTTAGGCTTCCCACGACCCCTCAATCCTACCAGGAAATCCTAATTCCCATCTAGTGGCCAAATTGATGATGTGACACATGTTAAAGAGCCCTAAAAATCAAAGTGCTGGCCGAGCACGGTGGCTCACGCCTGTAATCCCAGCACTTTAGGAGGCTGAGGCGGGCGGATCATGAGGTCAGGAGATAGGACCATCCTGGCTAACACGGTGAAACCGCGTCTCTAGTAAAAATACACACAAAAATTAGCCGGGTGCGGTGGCGGGCGCCTGAGGCAGGAGAATGACGTGAACCCGGGAGGCGGAGCTTGCAGTGACCGGAGATTGCGCCATTGCACTCCAGCCTGGGCGACAGAGCAAGACTCTGTCCCAAATAAATAATAAATAATAAAAGTGCAACTCAGAAGAATGTTATCTATATTCAGCATCATCCACATCCCTGAGTGACAATTCATTGTCATTTTACACATTTCTGGTGTCACACAGAACTCTCAAGGTCGTTTCCTCAGGACATGGTGTTGATCTCACCCTAGTCTTCCAACATTAAAGAAACTCTCTTCAGCTGACACGCGTGCTTAGATGACATTTAGAATAACACTGACTTAGAGTTATTCTTCTCAAAGATAATGGTAATTGTATTAGTTCATTTTTACACTGCTATAAGGAAATACCCAAGACTGGGTAATTTATAAAGGAAAGAGGTTTAATTGACTCACAGTTCTGCAAGGCTGGGGAGACCTCAGGAAACTTACAGTCATGGTGGAAGGTGAAGCAAACATGTCCTTCTTCACAAGGTGGCAGGAGAGAGAATTGCAGAGCAAAGGGAAAGAGCCCCTTATAAAACCATAAGGCCTTATGGGAACTCACTATCATGAGAACAGCATGGAGTAACTGCACCCATCATTTAATCACCTCCCATAAGGTCCCTCTCTTAACATGTGGGGATTACAGTTCAACATGAGATTTTGGTGGGTTCACAGAGCCAGACCATATCAGCAGTTGAGGAAATGGCCAGCTTTCCTCTCACCCCTAAAATCACACCATATAATCAGTCTCCTCCTCCTCTTAATGTAAACCTAGTCTACCTGTAAGAGCACTGGTATTCCAGGGAATAGCAAACCATCTGAGGTCTTAACTTTGTCCTGTGATATGACCCAACACCATTAGATGGCAGCAATGGCAAGTGACTGTGTCATCATGACTCAGTTTTTTAGGCGGACTAGAGCAGCACTTGGGAAAGTAAAGCAGTCTGTATGATGAAAGGTGAGTCAGGCTCCTGGAATAGTGTTTCAATAGACCTAAATTTTAATTTTCTCCTACCGTTCCCCATAAGATAGCTTGTTTTTGTATAGACCCTTCTGTTCTCTGGGAAAAAAATGCCTCTGGGTATTCAGTGTGTGACGATTCCAAAAAACAATGGAACAATAGGAGTTCTTAAAGCATTTTATTTAAGTTCAAGTTTTACTATTGAAAATGCCTCCTTCCCCTATTGTGACATGATGCTTGGCTCCATGTAAGGTGAGTAAACTTAAGTCTTGTTTCATGAAGCTATTTATGTCAAAGTTTGGTGAAATGCCTTGAGCAAAATGAATTAGTGAGTTACCTAAAATCATTACCTCACTTACCTTAAATCAAATCAGCATGATCCATTGCAACAGCGTATTTGCCCCAGTATTTTTAACTTCCAATAACGCTTGAACAATCAAAAGGCTGTGATACGGCAATGGAAGAACACTTTTACAACATTCACTTCTACTCAGTTGGGTTGAATTCTCTTAGCCAACATTCTGCTGTAATTGACTAATTGTAGTTGTCCCTCTGAGAGAGAGAGGAGCAGGCAAATAAAGCCTCCATAGAAACAGCTACACAGCTCCAGGCTCCTTCTCCTTTTTGAATGAACTAAGATCCACAAGTTGTTTCTGGCACTGAGGACAGCTCCTCCAGGCATTTGATGTGCTAAGCACTTGAATTATATTATCTCACTTGGCACTGCCAACAACCCTATGTTATCATCCTCAGTCCACAGACAGGAAACTAAGGCTCAGAGAGATTGAATAACATGCCCAAGATCCCACAACTACTAAGTGGTGGAGGACTGCCAATTCCAAGGGAAGATACTCCTCCATGGCTGCAGACATGGTAAGGTGGGAAACGACTCACTGACAGATGCTGAGGTCAGCCCAGGCCCCTGCCCCTGCACACACAAGGGACAGTTTCCCACCCTGCTCAGCTGATAGAAAGGATCAGAAAGTGGATGGAGGGAAAATATGTGTCTTACCCCCTCCCAAAATCAACCCAGTAATTCTGCAGCTACTCCCTACCTATACCCACAACAATTGGGCATGCTCCTTTCTGTATTTACAGTGGAGAGATCCATTTTTGTCCTACTACACTGTCTCCCTCATAGTATATTTGAGCCGCCTGCTGTTTATTTTCATTTTGAGCATCACACAGCAGCTACTTCCAATTCCAGGCCAAGCCTGGGATATACCCGCAGACAATGAACTTAAAGTCAACCTATACTCCAGGAACCCTTTTCTCCTGATTGGAAATAACTCCCAGTTTGCCCCTTGCACTCATGTCTGCAAAAAGGCCAAGCACTCTCCACCCCTGCTCTCCAATCCTCAACACAATCCCCCAACACCAGGCCCACATTCCTGGAAACTTATTGTATTTCAGGCACTAACTTATGGAAAAATGATAGATTCCTTCAACAAAACTTCTGTTGCTATTTATCCTCTTGTTTTACCAAATAATAATAATAATAAAAAGGATAAAGAATGTGGAAATCTCCAACAGCCTCTTCCTCTAGAGGTAGAAAACAGAGTCAGGGGTATGTAAGAAGGGTGTGTATGAAGGGTGAGCTATGTCTCTCAGCCACTCAAAAATCTCAAAGGTCTGTTTTTCTTTGCACCTGACAACAGGGCCTGGGCCCACACTTCATGTGTCTGTGTTGTTTATGCATCTTAACCAGTTTTCTGGATAAGGAGGAGTTAAAATCCTACAAAATCCTCTTCTTCACCACACATCCTGGCAAGTCTATTTCTAATTTACATGAAGACACTGCATACATTTGTGAAGATAGCCAGTGATCTGGGCCAGCAAAATAGAAAAATAACGAAGATCATCTTGGCATGCCCAGGCACGTTTTCCTCGTTCTGTCCCACTCTTCTCCTTTAAAAACACTTTTTTCTCCTTCCTTCCCATGGCCACCCAAACCAGGCTGCGAGTGGTTCACCCATGCTCATAAACATAAGCCAGGGAGAAAGTTTGACCTTGAAAACAGAATTTGGGTTAAAAATAAAAAGATAAGAGCTCTAACATTCATTAAGATCTGCTATGTGTTAGAAACACAGGTGTTTTGCTTATTTTCAGTTTATACACAAAAGAACACCAGAAGATAACTCGCATTACCCATCTCCAACTTCAGCAATTTTCAAGAGCCTGCCAGTTTTATTTTGTCTATCCCTCACATTTTTTAAAACATCTCCCAGATATCACATCTTTTCAAGTCTAGATACTTGATTATGTGTCTTCAATAGGTAAGAGGTTGTTACAGAAAAACAATGATCATGTCATTATCACACATAAGATTAATAATTAATATATAAAATAATCTCATAAATAGGCCACATTCAAATATACCTTACTGGCTCAAAAATGCATTTTTACAGTTGGTTTGATTAAATCGAGATGCAATAAGCTTCATCCACTGCATTTGGTTGGTAGTCTCCTAAAATTCTTGTGATCCACGAGAGTTCCCTTTCTCCTACTTCCACCCAAGATTTTTATGTCATCTGTTTGCAAGTCAAGATGAGTTATTTTACTTGTAGATTGTCCTAAATTCTTTGTTGATTTATCTTTTGTCATGTTGTTTAATTTACTATTCTATTACCACTTAATATAAACATGTAGTCAGGTCCAAAGGATATATCTGTGTGTGTAATAAGAATCTATCACAGGTATTGAATACACTACCTACATAGCATATCTAGAGTCCCAGGATTCCTGACTGTATATGATTATTGACATTAGCACTGAATGGTGGGTTTTGGTGATATCTATCTGATCCCTTCCTTGTAGAGTTTGTCATTCAGTCCTTCACAGTTTTAGCAGCCACT
The DNA here is from genome assembly GCF_000951045.1 of Mandrillus leucophaeus. Classification (NCBI taxonomy): domain Eukaryota; kingdom Metazoa; phylum Chordata; class Mammalia; order Primates; family Cercopithecidae; genus Mandrillus; species Mandrillus leucophaeus. Next base: position 3,105,485 of record NW_012101288.1, on the reverse strand, counting down.
GATGATCGTCTCCTGGATCCATTATTTCATTACAGTTAGCAAAACGGATATTTCCTAATTCTATCAGCCCTCCAGTATTTATTAGCTGGAACTCTTTAACAAAGAACAATTTTCCTCATCAATTGTTTATCTGAAAACAACAAAAGCCAGATTAATGCCTGATTCTTTCGTCTGTTTTCAGAATAGTGAGTTAGTGACCACACAACCTTCAAATGAACCTGTGGATTTTGTATATTTAACATGTTTCAAAACATTGTAGTCACTATTTGTTTTTAAATTATTCCAGGTTTTCCCAGTGGGAGCTCTTGTATTAGTCCATTCTCATGCTGCTAATAAAGACATACCTAAAACTGGGTAATTTATGAAAGAAAGAGGTTTAACTGACTCACAGTTCAGTGAAGGGGTGGCCTGCCCCTCCACACCTGTGGGCATTTCTCGTTAGGTGGAAAGAGACTTGAGAAAAGAAATGAGACACAGAGACAAAGTATAGAGAAAGGAAAAAATGGGCCCAGGGAACCGGCGCTCAGCATACAGAGGACCTGCACCAGCATGGTCTCTGAGTTCCCTCAGTATTTATTGATCATTATCTTTACCATCTTAGAAAAGGGAAGTGGCAGGATAATAGGATCCTAGTAGGGAGAAGGTCAGCAGTAAGACATATGAATAAAGATCTCTGTGACATGAATAAGTTTAAGGAAAAGTGCTGTGCCTTGATATGCATATGCAAACATCTCCATAAACCTTTTTAGTGCATAAAGAGCAGCATTGCTGCTAGTGTAGAGGACTATGTGTTGGCAAACGAGATGTTCCGATAAGTCCTGCTCTTGCAAACGAAGCAGGGCATTCCTTCCCTGTAAACAGGGAGGACAAAGGAGCCAGCTGCAAACAGCAGACCCTGGGGGTTTATGTGTAAACATCTTGAAAATCCAGAAAGTCAGGGAAAGGTCAGAAAAACAACAATGTGTCTTATGACTTGGCAACATTCCACAAACGACTGTATAAAATAAAGCAGAGCGCGCCATTCAAGGCGGCTGCCAAGTTTGTCTTGTCTTGTGTTGTCTTGTGTGTTCATTCCTTTGTTTAGGAAACATGCGGACCCCAACAGCTACCACATCCCACCTTCAGCCCTAAGACAGTTTTCTCCCATCTCAGTAAATAGAACATACAATCGGGTTTTACACTGAGATATTCCATTGCCCAGGGACCGGCAGGAGACAGATGCCTTTCTCTATCTCAACTGCCCAGAGGCCTTCTTTCCTCTTATACTAGCCCTCCTCAGCACAGACCCTTCACGGGTGTTGGGCTGGGGGACGATCAAGTCTTTCCCTTCCCGTGGGGCCATAGTTCAGACTATCACATGGGGAGAAACCTTGGACAATACCTAGCTTTCCTAGGCAGAGGTCCCTGCGAACTTCCCCAGTGTACGTGTTCCTGGGTACTTGAGATTAAGAGAATGGTGATGACTTTTAACCAGCAAGCTACCTTCAGGCACTTGTTTAACAAAGCACACCCTGCACAGCCCCAAATCCATTAAACCTTGAGTCACCACAGTACATGTCTCTTGCAAGGACAGGGTTGGGGGTAGGGTCACAGATTAACATCATCTCAAATACAGAACAAAATGGAGTCTCTTATGTCTACTTCTTTCTATATAGACACAGTAACAGTCTGATCTCTCTTTTCCCCACAGTTCAGCATGGCTGGGGGGCCTCACAATCATGGCAGAAGGCAAAGGAAGAACAAAGGCACATCTTAAATTGCAGCAGGCAAGAGAGAAATGAGAGCCAAGTGAAAGGAAAAACCCCTTATAAAACCATTAGGTCTCATAAGACTCATTCACTACCCTACCATGAGAACGCTATGGGGGAAGCTGCCTCTATGATTCAATTATCTCCGACCTGGTCCCACCTGCAACATGTGGGAACTATGGGAGCTACAATTCAAGATGAATTTGGGTGGGGACACATCAAACCATATCAGCTCCTTAACCTGGCTCATCCATTTTATTTATCGGGCTCATCTCAAATACTTCCTGCTCATGCTAGAATCAGTCATTTCTCCAAGGAGACCTGGTTCCTTTAACATGGAAATGGCACTTAGATATAAACTTCTGGGTACTTGGAGTGATTATTGCTACTGAACTGATCACAGTTCTAGGCCTTGTCAGTAGACATGACTGATAAATTTGTAGTTTTAAGAAAAATAAACTATAAATTCAAACCAATATTTCTAATTCAAAATAAGGATTACAGAGTTTTTAATGATTTTGTAAAGTTCATCTTTTCTTACTCTGAAAATTTTATCTCCTAAGGATAACTTAATTGTTTAATTGATTTATCCTATTTTAGCTATAATAAACTCAAAAAGAATGTAAATATCACCACTAAACCTAGCCAACAAAATTCAATCTAAGATGTCTTTGTACTTCTTTTTGTCCTTAGGATATATGCCCCTAAGGACATATAATCAAAATATGTGTTCTAAAGTCATTTAAAATAATTCTTGAGATCATTATGCCACAGAATTGACATATGCCTAAGTTCTTTGTTTTCAGTTTGTTTCAAATTTTTAGAAATTGTTATATTTTGATGTGGTTTTTCCTTTTGTTTTTAATCATGTAAAACATTTACACAATTTCAAAGTCAAAATAAAATAAGGTATGTGGAAAAGCATAGCTCTTCTGTATCTCCTACTTGCCTGCTTCCTCCATCCAACTATAGGTAAGCATTTTTTACTGATTTTTGTTTTATCTTGCTATTGCAATCATAAATATGTATTTCGTATTTCTTCACCTTTCCTATCCACACTATAATACACTATAAATACAGTAATGCATTTTGCTTATTTTGCTTAACAATATGTCCTGGACATTATTGTATTTCAGGACATAAAGATAGGTTTCTTTCCTTTTCAGGGATATATTATATGACATTGTATAAATATCCCAATTTATTTAACTAACATCCCTTTGATAGACATTTGGGTTTCCGGCCTTTTGCTAGCTGGTCTTCTACATTTGTGTTATTTAGTCCTCCCTAGAGTTTTGTCAATTTGGCTTATTATCCTCACGTTAAAAGGAGGAAACTGCTACATAAACAGTTAAAGACTTGACCAAAGTCTTGGAATTAAGCAGGGAGAAGGGGAAAGAAGAATTCCCCTGCTTCCATAATGTCTGTTATTTGCACAAGTCCATGTAATTCACACTACAATGAAAATGTCTGTTGACACCTTTATTTTAGAGTTGGAGGAGGGAGAGGTAAGCATGTGCTTTGCAGTAGATTGTGAAGAAAAATTTAGCCTTAAGTTCAAGGCTGGAATTTCAGGCCTGAGCCAGCCTGTGGGGAGGGTATCTGAGGGAACAGCTGGCCTTTCTGGCTTTGTCCCCAGCTAAAGGCATGCCAGACATCCACAAGCAGGTGTGTCTATTTTGGGCAGAGGGATCTTCTCAGTGTCTGCTAAATCACAACATGTCCATTCTGTCACAGTGTGCTCTGAACCCTGGTGCTCCCCTAATAAATCCACCAAAACTCCCTTTGAAGGATAGAGAACAATCCATTCTCTACTGTGCCCCTTAACAGTGACTTCCCCCTTCTTCCTTCTTATCCTACAGACCAATGAACAATTACATATACCAAACCAAACAGAGCAGCACAGTTTTGATTCAGTAAAAACCATTTTACATACTTTTTAGAGGAGAAATTAAGTGAGATTTGGAGGAAGCCTTAGGACAAAACCAAAAACTTTCATTAATTTTCCTTTTTCCACTCAGTTTTTTTTAAGGGAAAAGATTAATTCTGAGGGAAAACATGCCCCAATCATGTTGTTTTAAAATAAGCATCTCAAGCTAAGGCCTCATCTCAGAGCACTTTTAGCCCAATCTCTTCCCACATCCATCCTCCTCTCCAAAATCATCATTGAAATCATTGTAAGATACGAGGATCATTCACTTTTCAATTTCAAGATACAAATCATATTCACTGCACAGTTTTTAACCGAGGCAGAAGGAGACAGCCACTACATTTTAGAGATTTTGCAAAAGGGTTTAAACAAAGCAGCTTTCTCTTTCTGCCCCAGTAGTCACTGAATAGTCTTGTTAATAAAGGTTTTATTGTGTCATTGCTAAGCTTCTGAGACCAAACAGCATACGCAAATTAGCCACAAGATCATCGCACCATAGACTGGGCAGCTGAGCACTTGGCTGACCATGTGGGGATCTGATTTCGTCACAGAGCTGAGTAGCTTTCCTAGCTAGCTGCACTCAGGACACTCCAAGCTCAGCTGCATGGACGTGCTCGGCAAAGCCAGTACTCCAAAACTCTGCTCTCCATCTAGTCAAAACAGGAAGTGTGGCATGTGAGTCAAAGGCTGAAAGTCCACTCACTCCACATATGTGAATTTATTTTCTGCCATCTGCCAGAGATGGAGAAGAGAATGAGATGGAGAAGACACACCACTCCCTTCTGTCTGAGAGTGATATAGATAAATAAAAATACAGAGAAATACTTACATACCAGTTAAGTGTTACTGTATAACATCGGGTATATTTTTTAAGCTCTATGGGCATTTATTTGTTCACTTGCAAACGAAGATAACAACAGTAACTATGTCAGATTGTTATAAAGAGTAAAACACTTACTATGTATCTGGCAGATGGTAGGTACTCCACAAATATTAGATACAATAATTATTAAGTGCCCCTCCCCAAAATTTAAAGCTAGATGTTCTCTCTCCCAGTGTTTCATTTAATCCAACAAAACTTTAATTTAGATGCTACTCATATTTGAAGAAGAATGGCACAGAGCTGAATAGATTTATCCAAGTCAAACACTTCATAGGAAGTAGACATGGAATGCAGATCAACTTGCATCAGTTCAGCCACAAAATTCCTTATGCTTTTAACCTGTACCTATCCCACTTTTTGTGTAAGAGTCAAAACCATTAGGCACAGAGGAGGGAGAGATTAATGTCAACAGGAGTTACTAGGAAGACCTCCTGCAGGAAAACTAGGAAGGCCTGCTGCAGGAAAACATAGGAGTATACACTCTTCTGCTAAAACCTTCATGGCACCCCATTGCTTTAAAATAAAATGCAAGTCTTTTACCAGAGGCGGAAATCCTCTCTTCCCTTTAGCATCCACATCTGAGTTGCCAGCAAGTCCTATTAGTTATAACTACAAATTGTATTCCACTATGTACATTTTTTCTGTCTATTTCTACCGCTACCACCCTAATCCAAGGTACCATCATCCAGTGCTGGTTTTTCCTACTAATGATCTCCTGGGACCTCTTCTCGCCAACCTACAAACCATTCCCTACAGAGCAGCGCGAGAGAGAGCTTAAAATGCAAACCAGACCATGGCACTCTCTTAAACTTTTTAAATAATTATCAGTTGTATTTAAAATTAAATTTAAACTCCTTACCATGGGTTCCTAAATATGCATGATTTGGTGCTTATCCTTTCAACTTCATCCCATCAATTTCTTCTAATTCATTATACTGCATTAATAAAGACCTCCTTTATTTTGTCCAACAAAACACATTTTTTCCCAGCTCATGGCTTTGTACTTGCTGTATTCTCTGCCAAGGATGCCTGATATGAAAGAAGAAAGAAAAAACGAAAGAGGAGAGGAAAGAAAGAAAATAAAAGAGCAAAGAGGGAAAGCCTGAGCTAAGGCACAAAGGCCAGAAATAGAATGGTGTAAGTAGAAAAAGATAAGCACTTCGGTGATCGTTAAATATAAATACAACGATGATAAAAGAATGAAGAAACAAAACAGTGGTAGGCTAAGACCAGATTAAGTAAATATATATTGGCTGTTATTGCTGCACCCAGAATTTAGCAACTTAAAACAACAGTTTCAATCTCATACTTTCAATGGATCAGCAACTTGGGAGTAACATAGGTAGTTCTGGTTCAGAACTTTTTATGAGGTTTCAATTAAGACATCAGCCTGGACTTGTCATTTAAAGTCTTGAATGGGACTAGAGAGTCCACTCCCAAGTTTGCTTTTGTAGGGCATCTCAGTTTCATGCTATGTGGACCCCTCCATAATGCGGCTTGAATGTTCTCACGAAATGACAACTGGCCTCCCCTAGAGGGGGTGATTCAAGAGAAAGAGCAAGGAGAAACCTGTAATGCCTTTCATGACCTATCCATGAAAGTCCCATACCAACACTTCTGTTATTTTCTGTTTACTGAGCCCATATAAGGGGGGGGAGAATTAAACTCTTCCTATCAAAGAGAAATATCTTGGAGAATTTGTTAATAGGTTTTAAAACCACCTTACCCATTAAGCAACGAAAAGTGACTTAGGAAGTAGGAAGTTGTATTTTAGGTTAATCACCCTGGTGCTGATAAACTGATGGATTTGAAAATAACAATATTGAAAGCAGACAGACAAATTCAAAGGATCCTGAAATAGCCCAGGGTGAGATCAAACAAACAAACAATAGAAAAATAGATGCATTTGAGAAATAGTAAAAAGATAAATTTGCTGTATGAGGCAGAAAAACGCAAAAATTTTATGTCATATTTTAAATTTGAATTAATTTTCAAGATAGAAAATTCACGAGAGACCAAGAGGTTGAGGAATAAGAGCATGAGTTCAGCATTGAATATTTTGAGTTTGAGCTCTGAGGTCTAGTGGATACTAATTTGCCACTACAGCATTTGTTCTTGCCTTACTCTGATAACAATCTCCTTTTTTTTTGAGGGGGATCTAACCACACCACAGGGCTGTACCCAGTGGTGTGCTGGTAAACAAACTTTCTAAAATTAAAAAAGCCCTAAGTTGTGATTTAAACATTCCCACCTTTTCCAACTTAATGCTACGAACAATTTAACAACCAGCTCAGAAAATACTGAAATGTAGTTAACAGGCTCACTCTAGCACACTACTGGTTATTTCCCTTGCTTAGCAATAAAGCACATGACCCAAGCCTAAGCCAGTCAGTGCATTGAATAACTTCTGGTCATGGTGATTGGTTCAGAGATGGGCAATGAGAGCCAATGAGATGCAAGGAAACTCTAGCTATACATCATGGGAAAAAATTCCTTTTCCTCAACACATAAACAAGAGGATGCAATGCAACTACTGCACCATGAGAAGTTAAAGGCTAGAGCCAACCCTGTAGAAAGCAGATCTGAGAGACTAAAAGAAAGTAAATCTAGATGACATTATGTAAGCCCTAAATCTAGCTATAGCTAAAACTAACTCTGTTCATAGTTTTCATTTAAGTGAGCCAATAAGTTCCTTTATATTCTTTATGTTTGTGATTTATTTGGTGCAAATAAATTTTGCATTGCCTTTCTTTTACATTCAGAGAATCTCAGCTGATACACTTTGTGATATCCAGATAATTGGTTATATGAATCTGAAGCTCAGTGGAGAAGTTCAGGATTATCAGAATTTAGTGAAAATTTAAACCATGAGAGGGACAAGCTCATCAAGACAGAGAACCACCCTGCTAATCTTAATATTCTTAAAATACTGTAGAATCAGAGAGCTTAGAGAAGCATTAGAGATGATCAAATCCAACTCCTTCATTCAGTAATTAAGAAAACTGTAGCCTTAAATGGTATAATAACTTGTCCAAGGTCATTTAACTGGTTATTTCATGACAGAGCCAGGACTGAATCCCTGATTTTCTGACTTCTATGTAGACTTTTTTCTAAGTCATCACAAGCTCCAAGTTATTAGGGTTTCACTTAATACATGTTCTGTGTATATTGTGAATAAAAAATTGTGTAACATTTTAGTTTAATGGATAGCACTTTGTTTCAAAGCACCTTTTATAATTTAATATTTTTGCCAACCTTGTAAAGTTGGTTAGGCAAGTGGTTTGGAGGTAAGAAAATCTAGGCTTAGAATACTTGAATGACTTTTCCAAGGTCAAACAACCAGTGAGTAGCTACCAGTATAGAACACATGTCTTCCAATGTTCTTCCTTCTGCCTCTTTCAATGTAACATCTCATTGCAAGTGCTAAAGGTGTAAATTAGCACAGCTTCTCAGGATTTGTGATGACTTCTCAGAAACTTCGGGAAAATACATTCCGAGATGTTTATACTCTGTACTATTTTTTCTTTTATTCATATTTTAATTGAAAAATAAAAATGTGTTTTTTAATATTTATGGTGTATAACATGATGTTTTGAAACATGTGTATTGTGGAATTACTAAATCGAACTAGTTAACACATATGCATTACCTCCATACTTATCAGTATTTTTTTGTGATAAGAACCCAATCTTCAAGGATATAAAATCTGCACTATTTCTATAGTTCTTCAGGCTGCTAATATTTAGAGTGCTTCACAGTCACAGTGCTAACACAGATGGTTTTATAGGAGGTATATTTGTTTCTGGGGGCTGCTGCGACCAATTACCATAAATTTATTGGCTTGCAATGACGGAAATTTATTTCCTCACAATTTCCTCACCATTCTGGAGGCCAGAAGTCTACAACCAGGGTCATACTCCCCACAAAACCTTTAGGGAATAATTTGTTCCATATCTCTTCCAGTTTCTGATGCCTGCCAGCTTTCTTGGCTTGTGGCTACATCACACTAATCTCTGCCTCCATCTTCACATAGCCTTTTTCTCATTGTATCTATCCCCTGTGTGTATCTTATAAGCACATTTGCTATTGGATTTAGGACCCATCCAGATAATTTAGAATGATCGCCTCTTCTCAATAGCCTTAACTTAATGACATTTGCAAAGACACTTTTCCAAACATCACAACATTCACAGGTTCTGGGGACTAGGATATGAATATATCTTCTGAGGGACTGCCATGAAGGTCACTACAGGAGGCAAAGGAGAAGAGTTATTCATTCAAAGGTCAGGAGCTTAACAGGCGAAGTGAATCAAAGCTCTGCCAAAGTGATGACTAAGCATTCTCTTTCCCGGAGTCTTCAGTTTATCTACAAATTTTGAAAAAAGTCCAAGAGGTCAGTCTTCTGAAAAAATTCCCATTAGCTTTGTCAGATAGCCATGAGTCTTGGGCTGGAGGGGGTGAGAATATATCCAAGAAGTTGGGCCTGGCTTACATGCTTGGGCACATGCCCTGTTTATATGATACCCTCTGCCAAAGTCAGCTTCATGCCAAAAGGCAAACTTGAAAAGCCACTGTCGAAACAAGAGCTCCTGTTTATCTCTGACCAGCATAGCAAGTTCTCTGCATCATTCACTCTCAGCGAGCCGGCCACTAGACTAGCCGTGTTCTTCCTGCTGATCCTTTGAACAAAGCTTGATAGGTGTAGATTTCCAACTCCAGAGCTGTGCCTGTGATGTATCACAATCTGCAGAACTTACATATAAGGGACAGTCATTCAGGGACTAATGACACATCTACTGTATGATTATTCTTCCATGTGAAAGACACCCTCTTTTCCACGCTATTGGGAAGAAAAATAAGAAGGGAATTGATACTTACTGAGCACGACAAATCTGTTTAGTTTGCCCCAGATCCACTTTCAATCCTTATTTAATCTGTTTCACAGTTCACTCCTGTGATCTTAATGGACTTCCTTACCGAATGGCTTCAAGTTAGGTTTAACCAATAGAAGACCCTGGAGGAAACTAGAGGGACGAAAAGAGAGGGAAGAAAGCTACACAATTCATTTCCCAGTTCCCCAGTGATTGCCAAGGGTTGGCCACATCTCTCCGCAAAAGGCCTCAGCACCTGTCCGATAGTTCGTCCTACACAGCCTTCTTAGGTTCTCCCTGGGTCCCAGGAAACACTTCTGCTCACATCTTCAGGCCTAAAGCTGGTGACCCCAGAATATTGTACTATATTTTGTAGTTTTCCTCTGCCCTGCCTACGCATTGTCCTGCTCTACATTTTCCTCAAGTTTTCCTAATTTGAATGGGCCATGTTTTCTGGCAGGACTCAGACTGATGAAGCCCCAGTTCTTTTATGATATCTGCTAGATGTTTTATTTCGATGATTACAACAGTCCTGTAGATACTCTTAACTCCATATTATAGATGAGGAAACTGAGGCAATACGGCCCTATGAGGTGATACTGTCCTACAAGAAACAGCTAGCAAGTGAGCAGTGAGAAGTCAAACCCAGATTTGTCTAACTTCAAAGCCCTTGGATTTTCAGTCATTTCTTCTCAATACTGAAGATATGTCTTACAGGATGCCTGGAGAAACAGGGAGTTTTAAGGCACAAAAATGGCAGAATCGTTCAAATGCTTTATTCAAAGTTAACCTTTATAAAGCTATTCAGAGGCCCCAACTCTGTTTAGTATTACATGCAAAAAAACAAACAAACAAACAAAAAACAATCCTGCAGATACAATAATTGAATGTAATTGATGTCTTTACTGTAGTTTCCTAAAAAGGAGCCAGGAGTAGATTACATTTATAATGCAGGGCTAAACTTCTTAAAAGCCTCTTTCCCTCATCATTCTCCCTGTCTACATATGTCACATATGGCAGCTACCCACAAAATCAAATCTTTTTCCTAACCACCTCCATGCTCTCAAGATCTCCAATAACATACTTTCGGCCTCCTAGTCCCTTTGTCCTTTCTTTTTGTTGTTGTTTTCCTCCTGCCAGTAACTCTCTGCCTTTTCCAACAGAAATCCCTCTTGTCGGGAGAGCATTAGGATAAATACCTAATGCATGCAGTGCTTAAACCTAGATGACGGGTTGATGCGTGCAGCAAACCACCATGGTACATGTATACCTAGGTAACAAACCTGCACGTTCAGCACATGTATCCCAGAACTTAAAGAAAAAAAAAATCCCTTTTGTCTCTTCTAGTCTTCTCCACAATTTCTTTTGGTTCCTGTCCTCAACACACAACTGAAGAACTGCTTGAGAGCTACCTGAGCAACATACGCATTTTGTTGGGAGAGTGGGAGTTTTGTTAATATACTAAACTATTTGTTAATATTTTTTCTGTGACGTAGTATAGATTTACTGTTATTTCCTCAAGAAGAAAAGGTGTTGGTGTCTCATATAAAATCTATGCTAAGGACAAAATATATATTACAATTGCCTGAAGCAAGAGAAGGGTAGTGGGAGAGAGTGAAAGGACCCTTCAATTCACATCATATCCATTCCGTCAATGCCCCAGCAAACTATAGTGTAAATATTTGTTTGAACGCAAGTGTTTGGAACTCTGGACATATTTTATTTGAGAAACATCATTACAGACTACATTTTTTTATCCATTATAAATAGTATTTGCATTAAAATTATAATTAATAATATTTCCTTATCAATAAATTCACCCTCTGTCTTCTATGTCCCAATCTCTAGTGAGGCAATTACACAGTCAAGCTGAGCCAAGAGGAGCTCTATCTACTAGAAAGTGATTCTAGGAACCATTACATTTCACAGCTTTTCTTAAACACCTTAATTGGCAGAATTCAGTAAAAGGTAGAATAAGTCAGTACGAGCAAACTGCAGTAGTTTTGCTTTGTTTTTTTAAGTAACATTTATAGTTTCAAAGCCGTTTATCCCAAAGCATTCTCTTTGTCAAGGCAAAACCGAGGGTAAAATATAAGAGGATGATTCACTCTCAGACTTGAAAGAAAGGCACTCACAGAAACATTAGACAATGAAGCCAGCTCATTCCAATTCTATCTATGGTTCATGGAGATGACAAGGATTTTCATTTTCCTGGTTTCAAAAAAGGCATCAATCAAACTGAGAAAGAGTCAGTTTGTTTTTTCACTTGGACCCTGTAGGGTCAGGAGTAGAGAAAGGTAGAGAACCGACACTTGCTAAGCACCTGCCCTGTGAGACATCACCAAGTAATTAATAACTTACCTTGTATCACAAAAATACAAAATGCAGAGGCTGGGAGCTGAAGAGTATTTATATGTTTGTTGTCAGACCTCTCCACCTCCACTCTCTTACTAAATTATAATATCTGTGGAAGCAAGCAGCTTATCAGTCTGTTGCTAAACATATTAAGTTTGTGCAAAAATGATTGCAATTTTTGCAATTACTTTCGATGGCAAAAACTGCAATTACTTTTGCACCAACCTAACAGTACCTGGCCCATAGAAAGAGCTCAACAAGAATATGTGGAATAAATGAACAAATGAATGAGTTCCTTCTGACTTCAAAGCCCAGGGTTATTCCACTTCATCTTGCTTGTAGCTGGAAAAATAAAACTCAAACAGTGGTTGTCCTTAGATTTCGAGATGTCTGCTGTGCAGTGTATTGATATCAGGATAGTATTTCTTCCTTTACAAACAAAACAGTTCCCCCTCCACGTAAGTTTGCATTGAAAAACCATGCAGTGACATCAAATTCAAAATGTAAATCACAATTTTTGTTAGCAAACAAACCTAGTTCCCTTAATGATGACTGACCACTTAACTTCTACCTCTATAGTTAATTTGGGAGCAAATTGGAAAACAAAGTTTAGCAGAAACAATTACATTATAATGGAAATTCTGAGGAATATCTCATACTGTTTCAGGTTTGCTTTGGCTGTGTTTGCAGCCAAAATTCAGTCACAGTCAATCAACCAATTGTTTCCTCTGCACTACACCAAAGGAGTGGTTGGTCTAATTTTTTTTCTGTGTCACTGAATTGATGAATTGCTTTGGCATCAGGTAGATCAGGTAGTCAGCTTTTATCTTGGGAAATAATCATCTTCTGCTGGGAGAGCTGTTCAGCTGTGTGGTAGTGCTTTATCATAGGCAGCGCATAAGTGGTGCTGTTTGCAATTTGATAAACGTGCACTGTAAGGCACAGAAGTCCCCAAACACAAGTCTCATATGTAAACACAATCAAATCATGCTGTTAACTAGGGAACTGAATTGTCATTGCGCATCCTCCTCTGTCTTTTTCACTCCTCTGTAAAACCAAATCCTCATACTTCATTCTGCACAAGCAAATTGAGAGGCATTTCTCAGTTGTGGGTAGTATTAAGATGAGCATCAAATATTTTCCATCTGCTTTAAACTGAATTGATTGGGAAATGCCATATTAAAACAATTTCATAAGAAACTGGAACATGGCGAGTATGGTAGCTCAAATCTGTAAACCCAGCACTTTGGGAGGCTGAGGTGGGCAGATCACATGAGGTCTAGAGTTCAAGACCAGCCTGGCCAACATACCAAAACCTGGTCTCTACTAAAATTACAGAAATTAACTGGGTGTGGTGACACGTACATGTAATCCCAGCTACTTAGGAGGCTGAGGTAGGAGAATTACTTAAATTTGGAAGGTGGAAGTTATAGTGAGCTGAGATTATACCACTGCACTCCAGCCTGGGCAACAGAGTGAGACTGACTCCATCTCCAAAAAAAAAAAAAAAAAATACTGGAACACTGGGGAATATCTAAGAAATGCAGAAGGATAGCTAGTTTTTTAAAACTTTTCTTTCCCAAAGCCTTTGGAATCATAACACTTCAGGTTAGGAGAAATCAAATGTTGCATGTATATGCAACGCGCGCACACACACACACCTATCTCTCTTCAGACACTAAGGACCAAAGTTAATTATTTTAATTATTGTTGACATTTGTGTAGTGGATAGTAAGTGCATTTTAAAAATTATGAAATTGAATCAGAAAAATTAAGCAACTTGCCATAGGTCCTGTATTTAGTAAGTGGAAGAATCAAAATGGAACCCAGTTTTATCTCTAGGTCTTCACTACTGCATGCACCACCACACTTCTGTAATATTCCTGCCAATGTATGCTTGAATTCCTTTTTTAAGCCAGTCCATGAACTCAGTTTATCCCATCCTCAGACATCTCTATTTGAATTGCCTGCTCTATGCAGTGAATTAAAAGTTGTCTTTCTATAACTTCTGCCTAGTGATCCTAGGACTGGCCTGAGGCCTTTCTAAGTGCAATCCCTCTTCCAAGTGACAAGCTTTTGAATGTTAAAAGCTGGTAATCATGTCACCTTGAGCCTTCTTTCTGGAGCCTGGGTAAATATTTCTGAGTCCTTCAGCCATCTTCTCTATAACATGGTTTCGTTTTCTTGATTACTGTCTATCGTATATGTCTTCCTCTTAAAATGTGGCTCAGTGTTACTCATAAGATGTCAGCTTTCATCTGGCCTCCCTAAGAAGACCAGAAATCTTACCCCCTCAATCTATTAATGCTTTGATTAAATTAAAATTTCTCTCTGCCCCAACAACCCTATGTTTTTAAATCTATACTTTACGGACATGCAGCCTTGCCTCAGAGTCCCCCAGACCCCACACAGAGTGTCAAATCTGTAACAATCCTCTTCTAAAAATGTAAAGCAAATCCTACATGAAATTAACCAGAGCACCCAATGGGACTCTATTTTATGAAACTTAATCCACTTTAGTGTCCTGCTTCTCTCCCTAAAGCCTCATGGCCCAAGCATCCTCTATCTTTAAAAGGCCTATAAATCCTTAAGTGCCTGCCACAAATCCAGTTACTCTCCCAGGAAAGTACAGGCATATCTCATTTCATTGTGATTCACTTGATCGTGTACTGCATTTTTCACAAACGGGAGGTTTGCGGCAGCTCTGCTTCAAGCAAGTCTAGCAGCACAATTTTTCCAACAGCATGTGGTCACTCCATGTCTCTGTGTCACATTTGGGTAATTCTTGCAATATTTCAGATTTTTTCATTATTATATCTGTTTTGGTGACCTGTGACCAGTGATCTTTGATGTTACTACTATAACTGTTTGGGGGTGCCATGAACCACTCCCATATATAACTGTGAACTTAATTGATAAAATTATGTATATTGTGACTGCTCCACTGACCAACCATTCTCCCATCTTTCCCTGTCTCCTTGGGCTTCTCTATTGCCTGAGATAGAGCAATATTAAAATTAAGCCAATTAATAACCCTACAATGGCTTCTAAGTGTCCAAGTGAAGGGAAGAGTCACACATCTCTCACTTTAAATCAAAAGCCACAGATGATTTTTAGTGAGGAAGTTATGCCAAAATCAGAGATAGGCCAAAAGCTCATTCTCTTGCACCAGTGATCAACATTGTTAATGCAAAGAAAATGTTTTTGAAGGAAATTAAAAATGTTATTCCAGTGAACACATTAACGATAAGAAAGTGATATGAATAATAAGAAACAGCCTTATTACCAATATGCAGAAAGCTTTAGAGATCTGGATAGATCAAACCAGACACAACATTCCCTTGAGCCAAAGCTTAATCCAGAAAAAGGTCCTAATCTTCAATTCTATGAAGGCTGAAAGAGGTGAAGAATCAGCAGAAGAAAATTTGGAAGCTACCAGAGGTTGATTCATGAGGTTTAAGGAAAGAAGCTTTCTCTATAACATAAAAGCACAAGGTGAAGCAGCAAAGCTGATGCAGAAGAGTCAGCAAGTTGTACAGAAGGTCTGTTAAGATCACTGATAAAGGTGACTACTCTAAACAACAAATTTTCAATGTAGACAAAACAGTCTTAATTGGGAAGAAGATGATAGTCTCTCAAGGACTATCCTAGCTAGAGAGAAGTCAATGCCTGGCTTCGAAACTTCAAAGCACAGGCTGACTCTCTTGTTAGGAGCTAATGCAACTGGTGATTTTAAATTGAAACCAGTGTTCCGGGCCTTAAGAAATCTGCTGTGCCTGTGCGCAATGAGATTTTATTGTTTTGAACTTTATTTAAACATAATGGATGACAGCACATCTATTTACAGCATGATTTACTGAATATTTTAAGTCTACTGTCAAGACAATTCTCTGAAAAGAGATTTTTTAAAAAATATGGCTGCTTATTGACAATGCACATGGTCAACCAACAGCTCTGATAGAGATGTATAAGATAAATGTTGTTATCATGCCTGCTAACAAAACGTCCATTCTGCAGCCTATGAATCAAGGGGTTAATTTCAACTTTCAAGTTTTATTATTTAAGAAATACATTTTGTAAGCCAATAGCTGCCATAGATAGTAATTTTTCTGATGGGTCTGGGATACGTAAATTGAAAAACTTCTGGAAAGGATTCACCATTTTAGATGCCATTAAGAACATTGGTAAGTAATGGATGGAGGTCAAAATATCAACATAAACCAGAGTTTTAAGAAAGCTGATTCCAATCCTCATGGATGACTTTGAAGAGTTTGAGACTTAACTGGAGGAAGTAACTTCAGGTGGGATGGAAATAACGCGAGAACTAGAAGTGAAGCCTGAAGATGTTACCAAATTGCTACAATCTCATGATACAACTTGAACGGATGAGAATTTGCTTTTTATGGATGAGCAAAGAAAGTGGTTTCTTGGGATGCAATCTACTCCTGGTAAAGATGATGTAAACACTGCTGAAATGACAAGAAAAGATTTAGTGTATTACATCAACTTAGTTGATAAAGAATGGCAGGG
The DNA here is from genome assembly GCF_000951045.1 of Mandrillus leucophaeus. NCBI lineage: Eukaryota > Metazoa > Chordata > Mammalia > Primates > Cercopithecidae > Mandrillus > Mandrillus leucophaeus. The sequence continues at coordinate 3,089,168 of NW_012101288.1, read as the reverse complement.
TTTGCGAAGATTGGCTCCAACTTTGAAAGAAGTTCTACTGGGGGTAAAATGCTACCAAAAAAAATGCATATGTCACAGAGAACTCTTTCTTGAAATGCAGCAAACTTCATTGTTGTCTTATTATAAGAAATTGCCAGCCAGTGCAGTGGCTCACACCTGTAATCCCAGCACTTTGGGAGACCGAGGCGGGCAGATCATAAGGTCAGGAGATCGAGACCAACCTGGCTAACATGGTGAAACCCCGTCTCTACTAAAAATACAAAAACAAAGTTAGCCAGGCATGGTGGCAGGCACCTGTAGTCCCAGCTACTCAGGAGGCTGAGGCAGGAGAATGGTGTGAACCCAGAAGGCAAAGCTTGCAGTGAGCTGAGATCATGCCATTGCACTCCAGCCTGGGCAACAGTGTAAGACTCCATCTCAAAAAAAAAAAAAAAAAAAAGCATATATATATATATATCCACAGCCACCCCAACCTTAAGTGACCACCACCCTGATCAGTGACCATCACCCATCAATGAGGCAAGACCCTCTACCAGAAAAAAGATTATATCAGCAAAAACATTAAGATTATGCCAGCAACAGGATCACACCAGTAAAAAGATTAAGACTCAGATGATTGTTAGCAGTTTTTAGCAACAAAGTATTTTTAAATTAATTACGTACATGTTTTAGACATAATGCTATTGCACTTAATAGACTACAGTATCTTATAAACATAACTTTTACATGAACTGGGAAAGCAAAAAATTTGTCTGACTTCTTTATCATGATATTCACTTTATTTTGGTAATTTGTAACCAAGCCCATGATATCTCTGAGATACGCCTCCAAGGTATATCTCCAAGGCCTTTTTTGCTTAAGTTGTCATTACTGTTAAAAAGGTACAGTCACTCATTACCCTTGCCATTACTGATGAGGCCAACCAGGGACAGGTGCGTGACTCGAGTGACTGCACATGAACTGGTTACCTCTGGAGTGGCTATTATTAACTACAGAAAAAAAAAAATCCTTCTTATCAAATGGGGTCAAAACAACCTCATGGTATATTCTTTAAATAAAAGAATGTTAGTCTTCAGGCTCCACTGTGTGAGAGAATTGTATTTAACTTCTGAACTTTATTCTTAGTGCGAGTCTCCATTTGACTGCGGATTAATCTCAGGTAATTCAAGGACTCCCTTCTTTGGGAGGAGTTACCTTTAGTTTAGTGGAGTTTATGGACTGCTAATGCTTTGCTGGGGAGAGGGCATCTGATTTGGGCTATCGTTTATCCTCACCAGCATCTGTCAAATTGTCTTCCTCCTTAGGTCACCTCCTGGTTTTCAGTCATTGCTGCACTTGGGTTTGGGATATGTCATCTCAATTGTTGAACACAGGCCTTCTTCTCTTGGCCGTTGGGGTTATTCTTCCTAAGTGCCTGGGATCTTTTTTTTTTTTTTTGCACCATGCCACACAGAGCCACAAAAACTCAGTAAGGCTGTTTCTATCTCTTTCCTAATTTGCATTCTCCCAAATCTCTGGTACACACACCCTCTTAGGCTCCCTCTGAATTCCCAAACTTTTGAAATACAAAAATCAAGGAAAGACCCTTTGTTTCTCCTTTCAACGTGCCATTATTTTCTTGCAATGAGCTTAGAACCTCCTTTCTATTACCTAAATGGCAAAAAGAGATAGTAGGAATAAAAAATCATTTAAATTGTTATTCAAAAAACATTAGTCTTCTGGACCATAAATTCAGGGCACACACAAAGACAGGAAGATTCACTCAACTCCAATGGCTGCACCAAGTGACAATTGAGGGAATCTTCAGGTTTCACAAAAAATGTGCTTCACATACCATCTTAGGCCCTTGTAAGTGACTCGACTGCTAACGTGACCTTTTCTTCCTCTATCTCACCATCTATATTCTTGCAATAAACTCCTATCTTTGTTAACAATCTGTGCATGTCACTTCCTTGTGGCCCAGAAAAAAACCGACTGGCAGAATTAGTAAACAACGTTATAGACTCCATAACACCTCCACATATCCACACACATACACAAACACATACAAACACGCATGCCTTTCTGCAGCAACACTGGTTGGTAACTAGATATCTGCAATAAGACCCAGTGTGAAAAGATGAACTGAACCAATCAGATTCTTGCTTTCAAAAGTTTAAACTGAGGAACAATCAACAGAATCAAATAAGACTCATACCAGAAAACATGTATTGAGCAGATACTATGTGGGAAGTATCGTGCTACCTGATTTAAATGCATATTTCATTTAAACCTCACACCAATCATTTAAAGTAGGTATCATTACTATCTTTACTTCATAGGTGACCCAATTAAGACAGAGAAATTAAGTAACATGCTGAAAGTCATGTATCTAAAGCCAGGATTGGAACCCAATAATTCTGACCCCAGAGTCTAGGCTCTCAGCCACCTGTGTGACAAGGAACAGATGCAGGAAGAAAAGCCACATACAGTGTTAGGGTCATAGTAAACTAATATTATGAAGAAACAGAAAATGTATAGTGCCACAAGCTTGTGCAGTGATGGTGGGGAAAGGGAGGAAGATGTAATCTAATCAGAATCATAACTAGATCATTCTGAGGAAGTGACATTTGGGCTGAGATCAAAAGGTTATATCGGAGCTAGCTAGTCACCACAAAGCGAGAACAGCACCGGCACAGCACCCCTGTGGGCCTAAAAGAAGCCCAGAATGGCTGGAGTAGAGAGACTGTCAGGGATACTGGTGAGCAATGACACTAGAAAAGAAAGCAGAAAACACATCATGCTGGGCCTTGTAAAGTACGTTAATAAATTTTACTGGTAATAGCCATCCCGCAAGAAGCAGCTCAAGTCCTGAGTTTCCATCACTTCTTACCTCAAGCAGTCATCATGGATAAACAAACACGATTGCAAACGTACGAGGGGTAGAGAGTCTGATTTGTTCAACTTGGCTGAGGTATCTCCCGTTTATCCAATCAGCAGGAGGGGGCAGGGTCACATGGTCACCGGAGCCCATGAGTGTGAGGAAGCAAAAGCGGTTTACTACAAATATATGTATTAGACCACAGATTCCTGCATTCACCAGCATCTTTGAAATTACAAGATTCCCAGACATACTCAGATTTACCTGGGTCGCTGAGTTTTATTGTAAAGATAAAATGGGACCAAAAAAAAAAAGAAACAAAAACAAAAACAAAACACCCTGAGGCTGACTTAATAGGCTTGGAGCCAGGTCTTATAGAAAAAGAAGTTTATTCAGAAAACATTAGTAGCACTAACATCTACTACACACAGCAAAAGTTCTAGCCACTTGGTCCTGTCATTAACCTGGCAACAACAGTTGTCCAACTGGAATGCTCTGCCATTAAAGGTTTCTTGGTGAGTCTATGGCTCTGCTTCTTCTACTTCTATTACTCTGACTTAACTCTCTCTGTATCTTCTGTTTCAGTCCCCTAAGAGCAAGGACTTGATGGAGTTGAACAGTTGCCCTCTGGTTTTAGGCTTCCCTGTTGAGGAGAATGCTTCTCAAGGTCTCCAGGGATAACCTAAAGAGGGTTGCCATTGCTCCAGTTCTATTTTTCTCCAATCTGCTGAAGGCAACACAGTGGTGTTTTGAATAAAGGACTCAATCTTTGTGCAAGGTAACTACTGCCAACAGGAGTCTAGAACTGGCCACAGATATATTTGGTTTGATTTGCACAACATTGGCTCACACAGTACTTATTTTAATAATGTTTAACCATGAATGATTTTTGAATAGGGAAATTTCACATAAAAACTCAGATTTCCAGCTTTCCTTGAAAAATTAGAAAGTCAAGAAACACTAGCCACAGTTAACAGGCACTGAGTACTATATGAGCCGTTAAAAAGCACCTGAGCTCTTCAGTTCACCAGAGTTCCTAACTTAGGCTACTGTCAAAGAGTTTCACTCCCTTGCCTGACCCTTGTGGGCACTGGAGTTGGTGAAGGCTAAAGTAAGGAGTGATGTGCAGTTACTTTAATCAAAAGGGAGTTTATGGGGATGCAGGCACTTGAAGAGTCACCGCCTATAGTACTTCACCAATTGTGATTCAGAAACTATGGCCAGTGTGATTTCATCACTGCTGGCAGCTCCTAGAGCAACTTTGAGATAGCCTCTCAATGCTGCTAGCTAGTGTCCCTGCAAGCTGCTGCCTAATCAGCAATTGATCCTTTACTCATCCTGATAGCTTAACCCAGACTTGACCTAAGCATTTTTAAAAAGAGGCAGGGATAGACGAAGGAAGGCCTTCCAGCACATTGGCCCAATCCCATGTCACATCTTAGTTCATTCTTCTCTGCCCTAATAATGCCTATTACAAAACACAGTAATAATGGGGTATCCTTGCCAAGCTACATGCTTCTTCTGGTTATCAGATGACCCAGAGGGGTAGATACACCTAATGCTGGTAAAACTGGACACTCACATTTGTTGTTCTAGTACATTCATGCTTCTCTCTTGAGAAGAGATGCTACACAACGTAAGGTAAAAATCACTGTTTTACAGGGCAAATTGGTGTCCACCTATCTACCAGGCATATGACCCTGGGAAAGTCACTTAATCTGTTCCTGCTTCAATTTCTTTATCCACAAAATGTTGATAATATGTGTTTCAGTGGATACTCTGAGGATGAAATACAACGAAGGTGTACACCTACTTCTTCACCCCTTTAGGGTATAAAACAATCTCAAACTCAGCTGTTTTAAAATTTAAATTAAGTTAACTTCTCTCACCCTAGCCCTCATATTGTCATTGTGAGAAGCTTCTTGCCTTATTCAGGTTCTCACTCTCCTGAAGGCCTTCTTTAATGCAAATGCTTAGTCCTGGTTTTCCGGAGAGAATATCTGATCAGTCCTACCAGTGGCTGCATTTTTTTCAAACCTGCTGCAGCTGTCAATATATTAAGGTGAAAGCCATGTGGCCTCAGTGGTGAACTCATGACCAAAGCATCCCACCGTGCTGCCACATGCCCCTAAACTATGAAACCCAGGAGGCCCCGGAGCCTGCGGGCTGTGCCCAGCTTAGTGCAGCTGCTGTGGTCAGCAAACACGTATCATGAATGCAGGGAGAGGCCCTGTGGTCCAAGGGGTAGATACCACTATGGAAGCATCATCCTCTGCCCCTACCTCATGGTTCAGCTTCTGATTTTACAGACTTTCAAGCTACCCAGCTCCTTTAACAGACACTCACAATCAGCCACTTTCACAAATCACATACCCAATCCAACACAGCCAAGTTTAAAAATGTTTCCCAACTCAAAGCACACGGTACCAGAACCATTCTCATGGGACAAAACGCCGAGGCCCCCAAAGGTGGAGAATGCCCCTCCTCTCCTTCTCAATTCCTTCCATCTCCCACCACTGGAGGAACTTGTTTCCTCCCTGGAAAAACATGGAAACATGAACAGGCCCTGCCGATGCTCTTCTTCACCCTGCCTTGCGATTAAAGCCTCCCCTGTACCCCTTTTAGGGCCACATATGTTTTAGACCAGCTAGTGACTTACAGACAGGCTAAAATGGGGGCTATCTGACAATGAGTTTACATTTCTCGGCAATTATTTAGGACAGGTGTTGCTACGGTGCCCTGCCCTAAGGAAGACGGTAAAGCAGGTGAAGTGGGTAGGGCACAGGAGGAGAAAGAGTGTAGCAGCTGAGGATGGAAACTGATGACAGATCACCTGAGACCAGGCCTCAGTTGTGCCACTCCCTTGACCCTGTGATCTTGACAAGTCACTTAACCTCCCTATGCCCCAGTTTTTTCTTCTATCAAATGAGGCGATCACAAAGATTATAGGAATTAATATACGTAAAGCTCTTAGACCAGTCTCTGACATGTTAAAAAAAAAAAAAAAAAAAAAAAAAAAAAAAGAAAAAAAAAAAGCATAGTCACCTTCATTCCAGTTCCCAACAAGTTCCTCATCTCCATCTGAGGCCACTTGAGTCTGGACTTTATTGCCCATATGACTATCAGCATTTTCGTTAAAGCTATTCAACAAGTCTCTAAGACGTTCCAAACTTTCCTACATCTTCCTGTCGTCTTCTGAGCCCTCCAAACTGTTCCAACCTCTGCCTGTTACCCAGTTCCAAAGTCACTTCCGCAGTTTCGGGTATCTTTATAGCAGCACCTCACTCTCTGTGGTACCAATTTACTGTATTAGCCCGTTTTCAGACTGCTATAAAGAACTGCCTGAGTAATTTATAAAGGAAACAGGTTTAACTGACTCACAGTTCAGCATGTCTGGGGAATCCTCAGGAAACTTACATTCGTGGTGGAAAGCGAAGGGGAAGCAAGGCACCTTCCTTACAGGACGGCTGGAAAGAGAAGTTCTGAGCAAAACGGGAAGAGCCCGTTTTAAAACCATCAGATCTCGTGAGAACTCACTCACTATCATGAGAACACCTTGGGGGAAACCAGCGCCATGATTCAATTACCTCCACCTGCTCTCTCCCTTGACTCGTGGGGATCATGGGGATTATAATTCAAGATGAGATTTGGGTGGGAACACAAAGCCTAACCATATCAGTTTGTTTCCCTCATTTGGGGAACTCTTGCTGCTCCATTCCTCCAATCCCTCGCTCTCATATAAGTGTAGAAATTTCCATGGAGAGGGACTAACATGGTACCACTGAAAACCAGGAGGACACTGCATACCTGGCAACAACTGAAAAAATATGGCTTCCCAAATTATATTTTGCAGTCCATTAATATTAATATCTTGTTGCCAATTTTTATATCTAACTATATTATTGGAATATGCTCTTTGTTGTTTGTTAATAAAGGGAACTGTTAATGGTTGTTAAAGTTAAAGGGGCCCAAAATAGTATTACCCTTTTTTGTTATCCAAGGTGAGACTCCAATGAAAGAGAAAGAGTTAGGTAAATGATGGAAAAAAAATATCAGGTTTAACTTAGCACAATGGTACATGCCTGTAGTTGCAGCTACTCTGGAGGCTATAGCAGGAGGCTTGAGTCCAGGAGTTCAAGGCCATAGTGCATTATGATCACACCTGTGAATAACCATTGCACTCCAGCCTGGGCAACAGAGCAAGACCCTGTCTCTTAAAAAACAATGTCAGATGTAATACTGATAATGCTGATATAGAAATGCTGCTTAAGTATGCAGCTACGCTGGGTTTACCCATACTGGATTGCACACTCCCAGTAACAGGCAGCTCTGATCTACCTTAGATAGGGCTTTTGCTGCTAAGATTATATTATGTCCCAGAGGAGACAAAAAATTGTGCTTTATTCAACCAAACAGATCCCAAAGACAATGCAGCTGTGCAGGGCTGTTTCTCCCCGACAGTCATCAATAGAATATCACCTCTCTCCACCGAGATGACATGTCTAAGGGACAGAAATAGGGATACTAATTCTATACGGAAATATATCAATGGGGAACAATGTTCCTCCTAATAAAGATATTAACCTATGACCCTTCCCCTTTCCAACTATGGAAGCTCAATTGTGTTAATCTTTCTGAATTTCATGACATTTTTAACGACAAAAATAGTTTTCAATTTGCTTCTCATGACTTCTCATTTCCTCCTTGGAATCTCCCAGAGGCTCCTCGATTTCCACAAATCTTCATGAAGGTCAGTATTTCCTGGGCCCCTGTTTTTGACCATCCTCTAACTCTAAGTAGACTTTTTAGGTGGTTTTAAAAGCTTGTGTGATTTCACGAAGTATTTCTTGCTCCAAATTTAATTTCAGTCAAGCTCCAGGATTATATAACTGATTTCTTAGTAAATATCTCACTGTGACCATCCCGTCTGCTTCTCACAAAGGGCTAGATCATGGTGTCTGAATCTCCAAGTCCCAGGGCAGGACATGACACATAGCAGACACTCAAGAAAGAAAGAATGGAGGAATGGTAATTGAGAGAAGGGATACAATAGAGAAAGAAGGGAGAAAGAAAGAAAACATGGGGAAGGAAGGAAAAATGAAGGAAGGAGAGACTGAAAAAGGAAGCAAAGAGACCTGAGGAGCATTGCTTTCATTGGTAATGAAACGGAGAAAACATTTATAACTAGACATGGTTCCAGTGTGTAATAACGTTCAGAATTGGGGCAGTTAAACTTTCTGAACTTCTATTTTCTCATTTATAAAAAAAAATTATTTCAATATACTAGTTTGAGAATTAACCAAGTTAATGTCTGTGAAAATATCTAGCACATGTAATAAACACTCAATAAATGTTGGTTACATTAAGGTATGCATTTTAAATCATCAAAGTACTGCCAACTGCTGAATTCTTTAAAGGCTGCGTTGCAGTTCCCTTCAGACTTGAAAACCCTGATTTTGAGTAAGACACCTGGATTAGATTCCAAAGAGCCACCATATGGAAGAATTTCACTTGGGACTCTTCCTACAAAACCACATCAAATATACAAATGTAGGCTGACTCCAATCTATCTTCAGCTGGGTGGGGCACCCACACTCACTGCTACAATTATGTAGTGGAGTGACTCAGTGCTTATCTGAAATCTTGATGATTATAAAAGGAGTCATATAGTCTTAAATAGCTTCTAAAAAAACACTGCTGTAAAACAGAAGATGATAGTGTTTGCCTCAAAATAGATATCTAAACAGTTTCCCTTTCATGATTGAAAACATAATAGTAAATTTAACTTCCTGTCCTGAATTCCTCATTAAACTTCTCTGCAGTTGAGTGAGTTTTAGAATTTCTCCCAAGCTGCAAGTCTTCAGTGACAGGCCTGGAATTTGGTTTGGAGAGAAGAGAGGCTACAACCAGGACTGGGAATCCAGGTGCCTGCACTCATTTCCCTTAACCTAAAAGCTGGCTTGGTAGGAAGCAAGAGGCTCTCAGTATTATATGTTACCTTCAAAATGGCCAGAGGGTGTAACTCCTAGCAATTTTTTAAAAGATTATATGGTGTATTAGTTCTTTCAGCACAAGATTTTTTTATATGTATGTGTGTGTATGTGTGTGTGTATATATATATGTATACGTGTGTATATATACATATTTTTGTTTGTTTGTTTTTGAGATGGAGTTTTACTCTGTCGCCCAGGCTGGAATGCAGTGGCACGATCTCGGCTCACCACAACCTCCACATCCGAGGTTGAAGCGATTCTCCTGCGTCAGCCTCCCAAGTAGCTGGGATTACAGGCGCCTGCCACCACATTGATCTAATTTTTTGTATTTTTAGTAGAGACGGGGTTTTACCATGTTGGCCACGCTGATCTTGAACTCCTGATCTCAGGTGATCCACCTGCCTCGGCCTCCCAAAGTGCTAGGATTACAGACGTGAGCCACTGCGCCCAGCCTTGTCTTAATATTTTTAAATCCTCACTCAATACCAGGCATAACTCCTGACACATTGTAGGTATAGTCATTGATCAAAAGAATAAAAGAAAAATCAATTGAAAGGAAGATTTGAAAAAATAGCTGAATGAATAATTGAATGATGAATAAATGAAAGTCTGAAAGACAGTTCAATAGGGCTTTTCATGGTTTTACTTTTACGTTCAAGAATACATCTGCAGGTTTGTTCTATTGGTAAATTGCATGTCACAGGGATTTAGGATACAGATTATTTCATCACCCAGGTAATAAGCATAGTAACTGATAGGTAGTGTTTCTATCTTCACCCCGCTCTCACCTTCCACCTTCAAGTAGGCCTTGGTGTCTGCTGTTCTCTTCTTTGTGTCCATATGTACTCAATGTTTAGCTCCCACTTACAAGTGAGAATATAAACTACTTGATTTTCTGTTCCTTAGGATAATAGTCTACAGCTGCATCCTTCTTGCTGCAAAGGACATGATCTTGTTCTTTTTTATGGTTGCATAATATTCCATAGTGTATACATACCATATTTATTTTATCTAGTCTACTGTTGATTGGCATTTATGTTGATTCCATGTCTTTGTTATTGTAAATAGTGCTGTGATGAACATGCGATGCATGTTCTTTATGGTAGAATGATCTATAGTTATTCAGGTATATACTTGATCATGGGATTGCTGAGTTGAATGGTAATTCTGCTTTGAGTTGTTTAAGAAATCACCAAACTGCTTTCCACAATGGCTGAACTAATTTACACTCCCACCAGCAGTGTGTAAGTGTTCCCTTTTCTCTGCAACCTCACCAGCATCTATTACTTGATGACTTTTTAATAGTCCTTCTGACTGGTGTGAGATGGTATCCCATTGCGGTTTTGATTTGAATTTCTCTAATGATTAGTGAGGTTGAGCATTTTTTCATATGCTTGTTGGTTGTATTCTTTTGAAAGGGGTATGTTCATATTCTTTGCCCACTTTTTAATGGGGTTGTTTTTTCTTGTTAATTTGTTCAAATTCCTTGTTGATTCTGGTTATTAGACCTTTGTCAGATGCATGGCTTACAGATATTTCCTCCCACTCTGTAGATTGTTTACTCTGTTGATACTTTCTTTTGCTATGCAGAAGCTCTTTAGTTTAATTATGTCCCATTTGTTAATTTTTGTTTTTGTCGCAATTGCTTTTGGCATCTTCATCATGAAATCTTTGCTAGGTCAATGGGGCTTTTCAAAGTGCTTAAAGGCTTACAAAAGTGTCCAAATTTGGGCTTACATATTCAAGAACTACATTTTACATAGAGTGATGAGATGTGAGGCTCTAAACCCATATTAACCTGATTCATAAATCAATGATTAATTAATCGGTGTCAAATTACTAATTTACATGGAGAAAACTTAACTTTTAGCATTCAAAAATCCTTAGCCTAATTTCTGACTCACAGGAGGCATGCAATCATATTTACTGACTATTCATAATATTTAGTCAACTCAACAAATATTTAATGAGTGCACACAGTGATCCAGGCACTGAACTTAGCACGGGGGATACAGTGGTAAGTAAATCTATCATATCATGATCAGGCAAGCCTCTTTAATGGAAAAATCTCTATGGGAACTTGATAAAAGTAAAAGAAGTTTGCATGTTGCACATAAAATCAGAGAAAAAAATCTTAATAAATAATTTTATTATCTGCTGGTTAGATGTTTATGTCTTTCTACCTTCTTACTCTAGTATGTCACCTTAAAAAGAGTTGGCACCAGGCACTTGGATCATAAATATGGTATCTCATACTGGGTATGCTCTTTTGCCATGATCTCTTTACCTTTGAGCAGAGGTTCAACACATTATCTCTTGTTTCTGCATCTTCATAAACCTCACTCAATGCTTAGTGCCTACTGGCCGTCTAGCACTTTATGAAAAACTATGAAATAGTGACCATACATTTCAGAGTGAAAGATATGAATGCTAATCAGTGTGAAAGATTTATGAGGATAGCAGCACTTTTGAAATCTTAACTGTCATTAAACTGGAAAAAAATCCAGCACAGAGCTACTAAAACCAGACAGATGCAAGGAAGGACCAGAGTGAGTTGTGATTCTACAAAGAAATGAAATGGAAAATAAGACAATGTTATGTGTATACCTGGATCTGTATATCAATATCAATATATGTGCATTCATTTGCTAGGGCTTCTGTAACAACATCATCAACTAGGTGACTTAAGCAACAGAAATTTATTGTCTCACAGTTCCTGAAGCTAGAAATCCAAAATCAAGATATTGGCAGGGTTGTTTCCTTCTGAGGACTGTGAGGGAGAAACTGTTCCACGCCTCCCTCCTGGTTTCTGGTGGTTTGCTGGCAGTCTTTGGTGTTCTGTGGCTTATAGGAGCATCATCAAAATCTCTGCCTTCATATTCACATGGCATTCTCCCTGGGTGTGTTTGTCTCTATGTTCAAATTGCCCCTTTTTATAAGAATCCTCGTTATATTGGATTAGATTTCACCCTAATTAGCTCATTTTAAATTATCTCTGTAAAGACTTTATTTCCAAATAAGGTCACATGCTAAGGTACTGGGGGTTAGGGCTTCAACACATCTTTTGTGGGGACACTATTCCACCCATACAATATGTTTGTCATTCATAGAAGATTTCTGCACAGTAATCAAGAAAATATAAACAGTGATATCTTCTAGGGAGTTAGACTATGAGATCAGGGGAATTTTATTTTTGGCTTTTCATCTTTGAATACTCTATAAATTTGAACCATGAGTACATAATATTGTCTTGATTTTCATTTTACACCAGTAATGCCTACTTGGGGCTTTCTTCATTATGTTATTGGAAATAAGCAACAAAGCATTTAGCAGAAAATGAATAGCTGCCCCAAACATTCCATGTCTGAAACAAATACTTCAGGGAGAAGTCTAGATTCTGTTTCCAGTGAACAGAGTGTTTTACTAAGCCATTTAATCTAGGTTGTAAGCTATCTGAGCTGGGACTAGTTTAATCACATTTTGGACACAATGCCCAGTATGTTTTTGGCCATGAACCTGGGCAAAAGGCAATGTCTGTGACCCATTTATGAGTCACCAGATCTTATTGGCTAATGCCAAACAATATCTCTTCTGTTCTTAAAAAGTGGATTAACGTGGAATTTGCTGTCTCTGCTAGCATCCCCCTAAAAGGAATGCAAACATGAAGCTAAGCATGACGATCAGAGGCACAGGCTCATTCCTGCTGCACGTGCACGTGGCAGTTTCCTCTAAGTGCTTCTCAGTGCCAGGCCCCCAAGGCCACAAGTATGCATCCCACAGGGCCTAGCCAAGGAACTTCAGTGCACGCCCTTTATCAGTCCCTTCAAGGCCAACACCACACAAAATTTATTTCAGCTCTCTCTCCATTCAGTTCTCACGTCTATAGAAAGGAAAGTCAGCTAATGGAAACCTTTGATTTCAGTGTCAGTATGAGATTGTGTTGAAAGAGGAGTTTTAATGTGTAAGTAGAGAGGGGCTATTTAATTAATCAATCAGCAACTTCTACTTTCTTTAAGCTTTTGCTGAGTACCTGGCATTGGGGCACCATGTGAGTGCAGTGATCAGTGACAGGGGCCTCAGAATCAGAAAGACTAGAGTCTGAGTATTGACTCTGTCAAATACTTACAGTTGAACCACGTGATACTTCTAGTATTAAATCATCTTGAAATATAATTCACTCAAGGCAAGTAGAGGGCACATTCTTTCATAGGATAGCAAAGCTAGATTATTATTTTATAAGAAATGAGTTCAATGTCATGTTAATAGGAAGAAAACTAATTTCTCATGAAAGATAAGAAAAGTTTTCCTGAATTAAAGTTGTTTTTTTTCCTGCCCAATACCTTTGAATGTCTACTCAATAATGTGGTTAGGGTCCAGGCTCTTTCTATCTTCTTGCCCCACCATCTTATCACATTGCTTTTTCTTCATGATGGCTGGAGATCTATTGCACCTTCAATTATCACACTTGCTTTTCAAGCAAGAGGAAGGGAGGAGGGTCCAAACCCCTCTGCTTAATGAAAGCCCTTCTCATCAGAAGTAAGCTTATATACCATTGGGCAGAGCTGTGGTATATCACCACTGCTGGCTAGGCTGTGACTGAGAAAAATGAGTCCTTCATCCTCTATCCCCTAGGTTAGAGAAAAGCAAAGAAGGTATTTGAGAATCTGTGTTGAGTGAGCCAATCCTTGACCAAGGCAGGGATGGAGGAGAAGATATCAGTTATATAATGAGTTATTTATTTGCAAGTTATTTTTAGCTTCACATTAGGATGAGGAATTAAGATTTAGAGAGGTTACAATTGCCCCAAATTTTGAGATAGGATTGGAGCCTCAGTCATTGTGTCTCCAGAGTTTTTGCATTTAAGAACTTTGCTTGCTTGGAACAAGAATCTAGAGTTTTCCTTTAAGCACCTTTGATAGGAGTAATGTTCTCTATTAAGATATAGAAGTAACAGTCAGGTTTGCAGTTGGCAATATACCTCCTTGACTGGCTTTAGGACATGGTGGAAAGAACAATTTAGTTGATTATTCAAGGTAGAGGCCAGCATACCCTACCAGGCCATTTTAGCTGCTGCTCTCTCAATATGGTAGGCAAATATACATCTATTTTGTAGTCACTGATAAGGTCTCCAATTGGATTTAAGTAACAGTAATTGTCTCCATCTCTTGTACTGGTTGAAATTGACAAGCTAATATACCTTTTACAATCCATTTTTAAGCTATAAGCAGAAGGATGTTTAAACTATTTTCTCAAAAAGCAAAAATATACGGTTCTCAGAACTTCTCCAAAAAGGTGATCAACAGGGCACTTATCAACTATGATTGCTAAAGAGACTGATGACAGATGGAGTTAGAAGGATTTAATTTGGTTTCCAGACACTGTAAACTGTGGATAATCTGATGCACAAAGAGTATGAAGTATGGAATGTTAAATAAAAAGTAAACCACAAGTGCAAAAGAGTCTTATGTCATTCAGTGGCAAGGTCTTCTGCTTACTCCAATGGCTGGTTATTTAGAAGAAAGGTTCATCTTCACAGTGTGTCACCTAATGATTAGGACTGTACCTTGTGGAATATAGAAATGTATCATTTCAAGATAATACCTACCTCTGCATCACAGCACTAGGTGAGTCATTTGCAAAAGCACAGCACTTATGTCCTTGAAAATGAAAACTAAATCGCATGGCATACCGAATAAGGTGTGCAGCTATAGCACTGGGAATGTAACAGAATCAGATAATCAACTTTGGAAACTGAACCACAGCAAATGACTCATTCATTCATTCATTCCACAAAACTTTATTGATCACCTACTGAGCTAATAATCACTGTGACCCTATTTGGAATAACTAGAACACAGATTAAGGGAGATAATGTCCTGCTTTAGATTGAGGGCCTAGTTAGACCAGGCACCATCTCACTTATTAATGGCTACCTTGAAAACAAACCTATCTTATCACCTCTCTCGGGAACAAGGGGGAAATGAGCACCCTATGACTGCGAGCATAAAAAACTAATTCTTACTATGACTTTAATGGGTTTTGAAGTCTTAAGAAGCAGGAACCTTTTGTTAAATAATCAAAAAATTAAGAGATTTCTGAGAATCACACAGGGCTTATCCCAAAGTAAGCAAAAAGCTATTAGTCACCTACTGGGTTATCCAATTATTTATTCAATATGGTCTTTAAAGTAACCTAATGTGTATGAATTGAACTTTGGGAGATATTATGGCCATGGGGTATGACCTGGTGACAAATTTCCCTTAGTACTTTGCCGAATGAAGCATTTGAACTAGGCATCACATTCATGATTTCTTATGCCCCAACACCCATCTTACCCAGTAGCAAATTTTGTATTATATTGAAATTGTCTCCTAAACTCTACCATATGTTCTCTAAGGAGCTGAGAGTCTCCCTTATTCATCTGTGTATACTCAGCAGTTAACATAAAACCTGTTATATAAAAGATACTCAATTAATTTTTGAAAGTATATGAATATGTAAGCCATTTCTTTTTCAAAGGTAAGATTCACAACTGGTTAGGAGAATTATGTACATCAGAGGTATATAAATAACTATTCTTAAATTAATAGAAAGACAAAATAAATGGATGAGTAATTTTATTTGAAAACCTGTTGTCTTCTTGGAAACACAAGCAAACACATAATCCCTTCATATGTTCACATGAAGAGGAGAAATCGTGCCTAAGACAGTTTGGGATTCTATATCAGAATACCATAGACCAGGTGGCTCAAACAGCAAACATTTATTACTTAGAGTTCTGGAGACTGGGAATTCCAAGGTCAAGGTGCAGGCAGATGTGATGTCTAGTGTGGGCATTCATCTTGGTTTGCAGACAGCTGTCTTCTTGTATTCTCACAGAGCAAAGAGCAGAGAGAGAGGGGTTATAAGTTCGCTTGTGTCTCTTCTTTCATGAGCATTCATACCATCATGAGGGCTCCCATCTCATAATCTAATTACCTACAATAGCCCCACCTCCTAATACTATCACAATGGGGTTAGGATTTCCACATATGAATTTTGGGTGCACACAAACATTCAGTCCATAGCAAACAGTTTTTTAAGCTGAAGTCTTAAGTGTGGTCTTTGCTCCTGGTGACCCTAGCCATGTAGACATGATTTATAATTCACCCAATGTGTAGGACCAAGTCCACAATATTTTGTTCCATTGTGTCATTGCTTATTTATTTGATTTTTATGCAGGTTCACACCATGACAATCAGGTCCTCTCAGTAGCTAATAATTGGGTGCTATTTCACACTAATGTCTGGTATTCATTTCATTGGGAAGGAACAAAACCATTTGTCTTTAAATAAAATTTATGCAGAAATAGATTCACTTACTAATTTAAATTCATGTACCACAGCATCGAAATACTTTGGCAAAATCATTTTCTCTTCTCTGCAGTTCTTGTATCTCTTTTGTTTTCTTGTGATCCTTAATAAACAAGACACCTTCTTGGGAGGCATATTAAAGTGTGCAAAATTTAGATAATAAAGCAAATCCTGGGACACAGCATGTATCATGCATTATTCAATTTTTAGAATTTCAACAAATTTTCAGCTATGCCTGAACATGTGAATCAAAACAACATTCAACTAATATAGGTGGGTGCTAACTAGGAGGCCCTTTTCTCTTTTTCCACTTGGGGAACCTCTCTTTTTTGGCAGCAGAAGGACTAATTAAGCCTCATAAGTTATGTGTGGTAGAAACCAGAGACCCCATAATTCTGATTTATTCTAAGGATAGACCCTCCTCATCCCCCAGTCTCTTACTGGATTCTAAGATGCTGCTTTTTGTGCATGCTTCTTTACTTCGATTAAGACTCCATAGAGATCTAAGGTAATTTCATACAGTAAAACATTAGAGCTTCAAAGGAATTGAAGAATGTTGTTCTACGATAATCTCAGCAGAAGCTTAAAGGAAAAAAAAAAAAGATGTTATCTTAAAGAGATTCATAGAGGTAACTTTTGTCTAGTGAAATGAACCCCAGTAAAATTCCCAGGACAGTCACAAAGGTTTTTAAGAAAAATGAGTTAGCAGAAATGCCACTAGCTTGGATTGAAAGGAACAGATACAGATAAAATGAAAAGAGGTCTTTGAAATCCCTGAGAAAACTGCACACCTGAAAATATGGCTACTTTTTACAAAAAAATAAAATAAAGTAAAAATAACTCAGAGACACAAAATAGAGACAAGAGCCTAGAAGGCAGAGCAAAGAGCCATAAGGAATTACTCTCAAGTCTTTAATCCTATTTAAGAAACTACTACCTGTGCCTTGATGATTTTCAGAATGGCTATGGACTAGTGATTCCTGTATACCTTCTATTTCTCCCTTTTTGAACAGGAGATTTTTTTCCCATAAGTTATTGGGGTATTGGGGTACAGGTGGTACTTGGTTACATGAGTAAGTTTTTTAGTGGTGATTTGAGAGATTTTGGTGCACCCATCACCCAAGCAGTATACACTGCACCATATTTGTAGTCTTTTATCTCTTGCCCCTCCCACTTTTTCCCCGAATTCTCCAAAGTTCATTGTATCATTCTTACGTCTTTACGTCCTCATAGCTTAGCTCCCACATATCAGTGAGAACATACAACGTTTGGTTTTCCATTCCTGAGTTACTTCACTTACAATAATAGTCTCCAATCTCATTCAGGTCACTGCAAATGTTAATTCACTCTTTTTTATGACTGAATAGTATTTCATCATATATATATTTCATCACATATATGATGTAGTATTTCATCATATTTATGATGTAGTATTTCATCATATATATATGATGTAGTATTTCATCATATATATATGATGTAGTATTTCATCATATATATATATACATATATATCTCACAGTTTCTTTATCACTTATTGATTGATGGGCATTTGTGTTGGCTCCATGATTTAGCAATTGTGAATTGTGCTGCTATAAACATGCATGTGCAAGTGTCTTTTTCGAATAATGACTTTTTTTTTCCTCTGGGTAGATCCCAGTAGTGGGATTGCTGGATCAAACACTAGTTCTACTTTTAGTTCCTTAAGGAATCTCCACACTGTTTTCCATAATGGGTGTACTAGTTTACATTCCCACCAGCAGTGTAGAAGTGTTCCCTGTTGACTGCATCCACGCCAACATCTACTGTTTTTTGATTTTTTGATTATGGCCATTCTCACAGGCAAAAAGTGGTTTTGAATTGTGGTTTTGATTTGCATTTCCCTGATCATTAATGATGTTGAACAGTTTTTCATATATTTGTTGGCCATTTGTGTATCTTCTTTTGAGAATTGTCTATTCATGTCCTTAGTCCACTTTTTGATGGGATTTTTTTTTCTTACTGATTTGTTTGGGTTTGTTGTAAACCCTGGATATTAGTCTTGTGTCAGATAAATAGATTGTGAAGATTTTCTCCCATTCCGTGGGTTGTCTGTTTACTCTGCTGACTGTTCCTTTTGCCATGGAAAAGCTCTTTAGTTTAATTAGGTCTCTGCTATTTATCTTTGTTTTTATTGCATTTGCTTTTGGGTTCTTGGTCATGAAATGCTTGCCTAAGCCAATGTCTAGAAAGGTTTTTCCAATATTATCTTCTAGAATTTTTATAGTTTCAGGTTTTAAGTTTATGTCCTTAATCTATTTTGAGTTGACTTTGTATAAGGTGAGAGATGAGGATCCGGTTTTATTCTCCTACATGTGGCTAGCCAATTATCCCAGTACCATTTGTTGAAAACGGTGTTCTTTCCCCACTTTCTGTTTTTGTTTGCTTTGTTAAAGATCGGTTGGTTGTAAGCATTTGGATTTATTTCTGGGTTCTCTATTCTGTTCCATTGGTCTATGTGCCTATTTTTATTCCAGTACCTCGCTGTTCTGGTGAGTATGGCATTATACTATAGTTTGAAATCAGGTAGTGTGATGCCTCCAAATTTGTTCTTTTTGCTTAGTCTTGCTTTGGCTATTGAGGCCTTTTTTTGGTTCCATATGAATTTTAGAATTGTTTTTTCTAATTCTGTGAAGAATGATGGGGGTATTTGGTTGGGGATTGCACTGAACCTGTAGATTGCTTTTGGCAGTATGGTCATTTTCACAATATTGATTCTACCCATCCATGGGCATGGGATGTGTTTCCATTTGTTTGTGTCGTGAAAAGAATATGAGTTGTAGTTTTCCTTGTAGAGGTCTTTTGAATCCTTTGTTAAGTATATTCCTAAGCATTTCTTTCTTTCTTTCTTTCTTTCTTTCTTTCTTTCTTTCTTTCTTTCTTTCTTTCTTTCTTTCTTTCTTTCTTTCTTTCTTTCTTTCTTTTGGAGTTATTGTAAAAGTGGTTGAGTTCTTGATTTGATTGACTACTTGGTTGCTGTTAGTGTATAGAAGAGCTACTTATTTGTGTACATTAATCTTGTGTCCAGAAACTTTGCTGAATTCTTTTATCAGTCCTAGGAGTTTTCTAGAGAAGCCTTTAGGGTTTTCAAGGTAAACAATCATGTTGTCAGCAAACAGTGACAGTTTGACTTCCTCTTTACCGATTTGGATGTCCTTTATTTCTTTCTCTTATCTGATTATTCCAGCTAGGACTTCCAGTACTATGTTGAAAAGGAGTGGTGAGAGTGGGCATCCTTGTCTTGTTCCAGTTCTCGGAGGGAATGCTTTCAACCTTTCCACATTCAGTATTATGTTGGCTGTGGGTTTGTCATCGATGGCTTTTATTACATTCAGGTATGTCCCTTGTATGCTGGTTTTTCTGAGAGTTTTAATCATAAAGGAATGCTGGATTTTGTCGAATGCTTTTTCTGTATCTATTGAGATGATCATGTGATTTTTGTTTTTAATTCTGTTTATGTGATGTATCACATTTATTGACTTGCCTATGTTAAACCATCCCTGGTATGAAACCCACTTGATCATGGTGGATTATCTTTTTGATATGTTGTTGGTGGATTCAGTTAGCTAGTATTTTGTTAAGGATTTTAGCATCTATGTTCATCAAGGATATTGGTCTGTCATTTTCTTTTTTGGTTATGCCCTTTCCTGGTTTTGGTATTAGGGTGATGCTGACTTCATAGAATGAATTAGAGAGGGTTCCTTCTTTCTCTATCTTGTGGAATAGTGTCAAAAGGATTGGTACCAGTTCTTCTTTGAATGTCTGTTAGATTTCTGCTGTGAATCTGTCTGGTCCTGGACTTTTTTTGTTGGTAATTTTAAAATTACCATTTCAATCTCACTGCTTGTTATTGTCTGTTCAGGTTATTTAGTTCTTCCTGATTTAAGCTAGGAAGGTTTTATCTTTCCAGGAATTTATCCACGTCTTCTAGGTTTTCTAGTTTACATGCATAAAGGTGTTCATAGTAGGCTCGAATGATCTTTTGTATTTCAATGATGTCAATTGTAATATCTCCTGTTTCATTTCTTAGTGAGGTTATTTGGATTTTCTCTATGCTTTTCTTGGTTAATTTTGCTCATGGTCCATAAATTTTACTTATTTTTTAAAGAATCAGTTCTGTTTCATTTATATTTTGTAATTTTTTTTTGTTTCAATTTCATTTAGTTCTGCTCTGATCTTGGTTATTTCCTTTCTTCTGCTGGGTTTGGGTTTGGTTTATTCTTGTTTCTCTAGTTCCTTGAGGTGTGACTTTAGATTGTCTATTTGTGCTCTTTCAGACTTTTTGATGCAGGCATTTAGGGCTATGAACTCTCCTCTTAGCACCACCTTTGCTGTATCCCACAGGTTTTGATAGGTTTTGTCATTATTGTCATTCAGTTCAAAGAATTTTTTAATTTCCATCATGAATTTATTTTTGACCCAATGCTCATTCAGGAGCGTTATTTAATTTCCATGTATTTGCATGGTTTCGAAGGTTCCTTTTGGAGTTGATTTCCAGTTTTATTTCACTGTGGTCTGAGAGAGTGCTTGATATAATATCAATTTTCTTAAATTTACTAAGGCTCTTTTTAGGGCCTATCATGTGGTCTACCTTGGAGAAAGTTCCATGTGCTGTTGAATAGAATGTGTATTCTGAGGTTGTTAGATGAAAGGTTCTGTATATGTCTGTTAAGTCAATTTGTTCCAAGGTATAGTTTAAATCCATTGTTTCTTTGTTGACTTTCTGTCTTGATGACCTGTCTAGTGCTGTCAGCGAAGTATTGAAGTCCCCCACTATTACAGTGTTGCTGTCTATCCCATCTCTTAGGTCTATTAGTAATTGTTTTATCAATTTAGGAGCTCCAGTGTTAGGTGCATATATGTGTAGGATTGTGGCATTTTCTCGTCGGACGAGATCTTTTACCATTATATACTGTCCCTCTTTGTCTCTTTTAACTGCTGTTGCTTTAAAGTTTGTTTTGTCTGATATAAGAATAGCTACCCCTGCTCACTTTTGGTGTCCATTTTCATCCCTTTACTTTAAGTTTATGTGAGTCTTTATGTGTTACGTGAGTCTCCTGAAGGCAGCAGATAGTCGGTTGGTGAGTTCTTATCCATTCTGCAGTTCTGTATATTTTAAGAAAGAGCATTTAGGCCATTTACATTCAATGTTAGTATTGAAATGTGAGGTACTGTTGCCTCCATCACGCTCTTTGTTGCCTGTGTACTTTTGTTTGTTTGTTTGTTTTTACTTTATAACTTGTATTTTTGTTTTATAGGTCCTGTGTGCTTTATGCTTTAAAGAAGCTCTGCTTTCATATGTTTCCAGGATTTGTTTCAAGATTTGGAGCTCATTTTAGCAGTTATTGTAGTGGTGGTTTGGTAATGGTGAATTCTCTCAGCATTTGTTTGTCTGAAAACAACTGTATTTTTTCCTTCATATATGATGCTTAGTTTCGCTGGATACAAAATTCTTGGCTGATAATTGTTCTGTTTGAAGAGTGTGAAGATAGGTCCTGAATCCCTTCAAGCTTGTAGGGTTTCTGCTGAGAAATTTGCTGTTAATCTGATAACTTTTCCTTTATAAGTTACCTGGTGCTTCTGTCTCACAGCTCATAAGATTCTTTCCTTTGTCTTGACTTTGGATAACCTGATGACAATGTGCCTAGGCAAAGATCTTTTTGCAATGAATTTCCCAGGTGTTTTTTATCCTTGTATTTGGATGTCTAGGTCTCTCACAAAGCCAGGGAAGTTTTCCTTGATTATTCCTCCAAATATGTTTTTCCAGGCTTTTAGAATTATCTTCCTCCTCGGAAGAAGATTATTCTTAGGTTTGGTGGTTTATCATAATCCCAGACTTCTTGATGGCTTTGTTCATATTTTCTTATTCTTTTTTCTTTGTCTTTGTTGGATTGGTTTAATTAGAAGACCTTGTCTTTGAGCTCTGAATTTCTTTCTTCTAGTTGTTCAATTCTATTGCTGAGACTTTCCAGAGCACTTTGCATTTCTAAAAGCGTGTCCAGAGTTTCCTGAATTTTTTATTGTTTTTTCTTTAAGATATCTATTTCCATGAATATTTCTCCATTCACTTCTTGTGTCATTTGTTGGATTTCTTTGCATTGGGCTTTGCCTTTCTCTGGTCCCTCCCTGATTATCTTAATGACTAACCTTCTGAATTCTTTTTCAGGTAAATCAGGGATTTCTTCTTGGTTTGGATCCATTGCTGGTGAACTAGTGTAATTTTTGGAGGGGTGTTGAAGAGCCTTGTTTTGTTGTATTACCAGGGTTGGTATTCTGGTTCCTTCTTATTTGAGTAGGTTCTGTCAGAGGGAAGATCTAGGGCTGAAAGCTGTTCAGATTCTTTTTGGCCCATAGGGTGGTAGTACTCTCCCGCTTTTCTTATGGACGTGGCTTCCTGTGAGCCAAACTGCAGTGATTGTTGTCTCACTTCTGCGTCTAGCCACCCAGCATGTCTACCCAGCTCTGGGCTGGTCCTGGGGGTTGTCTGCACCAAGTCCTGTGATGTGAACTGTCCATGGGTCTCTCAGATATGGATACCAACTCCTGTTCCAGGGGAGGTGGTGGAGGGTACAATGGATTCTGGGAGGGCCCTTAGCTTTGATGGTTTAATGCTCTATTTTTGTGCTGATTGGTCTCCTGCCAGGAGGTGGTACTTTCCAGAAAGCATCAGCTGTAGTAGTGTGGAGAAGGACTGGTCGGTGGGCAGGGCCCTAGAACTCCCAAGATTATATGCCCTTTATCTTTCATTACCAGGGTGGATAGGGAAAGACCATCAGGTGGGGATGGGGCTAGGCAGGTCTGAGCTCAGATTCTCCTTGGGCATGTCTGGCTGAGTCTGCTGTGGAGTATTCGGGTAAGATTCCCAGGTCACTGGAGTTGTGTAGGGGAGGATTATGGTTGTCTCTGCTGAGTCATGCAGGTTGTCAGGAACGTGGGGGAAAGCCACAGTCACAGGCCTCACCCAGCTCCCATGCAATCCAAAAAGCCTTTCTCACTCACACTATGCCCCTTACCAACAGCCCAGGGAGTCTGTTTCCAGGTGGAGGGTGATGGGCTTGAAAACTTGCCTGAGGTGACCTGCCTCCCAGCTGTGAGAAAAAAGGGCTTAGGTCTTCCCCTACCTGTGAAATATACATGCCTAATTTGCACCCTCCCCCGAGTTCTGGCCAGGAGACTTCTCACCCCTGAACAGGATATTTTATAGCTACTATCTTATGGGAGTGGCATGATTCTATGTTGAGTGCGAGTAGAAGAAATAACTTAAGTTTTAGTTGACAGATCTTCAGCTTGAGAGAAAACATAAGCAAGGAAATGTTCTTAAGGAGTAACCTAGAAGCCCCATTCACATCTGGACCATTTAAATAAGGAGATTCTGGACTTTGTGTAATATTGTAATAGGGTGAGACTTTTTGGAGCCTTGTAAGTGGGTGAGTATATTTTGCACATGTGAGGGTTGTGAATCACTGGGAACCAGAGTGAAGGTTATGCTTATCAGGCTTTGACATGACCCTGAATGATTATTACCTTCCAGTGTCTATGTACTTATATAATCCTTCCCACACTGAATAAGGATGGGTTGTGTAACCAATAGACGATTGCAAAAATTATGGAACAATAACTTCAAGGCTAGGTCACAAAAGACATTGTGATTTTCTCCTTATGCTTTCTTAATTCACTCTTCTTCCCAAATGCACATGGAAAATTCATGAGGAAAGACTATATTTTAGACAATGAAATTAGTCTCAATAAACTTTAAAAGATTGAAATAATATGAAGCCTTCTTTAATGACAATGGAATGCAGTTACAATGAATAACAACAGAAAATCTGGAAACTTCATGATTTACAAAAATTAAACAACACATTCTTAATCAACCAATGTGTCAAAGAAGAAATCAAAGGAAAATGTCAAATATATGAAAATAAAAACACAGTATACCAAAACTGGAATGCAGTGAAAGTAGTGCTCAGAGAGAAATATGTAGCCACAAATGACCCCATTTGTAAAGAAGATTTGAAGTCAATAGCCTAGCCTTCTACTTTAAGAAGCTAGAAAAGCAATAACAAAGTAAGCCCAAAGCCAGCATAAAGAAGGAAATAATAAAGATTACAGTGGAGATAAACAAAATAAAGAGTAAAAAAGAATAGAGAATCAACAAAACAAAAATTTAGTTCTTTCCAAATATTGACAGAATTAACAAAGCTTTACCTAAATTGACCAAGAAAAAAAGAGAATACTCAAATTACTAAAGTTAGGAATGCAAGTGGGGACATTACTACAGACCTTACAGAAATGAAAAGATAATAAGAAATTGAATAACCTAAATGATATTGGCAAATCCTCTAAACACACAAACTGCCAAAACATACTCAAAAAGAAATAGAAAATATAAATAGACCTATAACAACAACAAAAAAAGATTGAATTCATAATCAAAATTTCCATTTATCACTGGAAATCCCAGTGAAGATGGTGTCACTGGTGAACTTCACCAAACACAGAAAGAAAAATTAAAACTAATCCTTCACAAATTCTTCCAAAAAAATGGAAATGGAAGAAACACTTTCTCACTTATTACATCAGGCTACTATTAATACCAAAGCCAGACAAAAACACTGCAAGAAAAGGAAACCACCAATTAATACCTCATATGAATATAGATGCAAACATCTTCAACAAAATATGAGCAAACAAAATTCAGCAGCATATTAAAATGATTATAAACTGTGACTCACTGAGAATGCAAAGTTGGATTAACATCTAAAAATAAATTAATATAATACTCCTTGTCAATAGAATAAAAGCAAAATCCATATAATTATCTCAGAAAATAGAGAAAAAGCATTTGACAAAAACCAACATCCTTTCATAATTAAAAAAATCAACTAACTAGGAACAGAAATGAACTTCATCAACCTGATAAAAGACATCTATGAAAAACCTCCTGCTGACATCATACTTAATGTTAAAAACTTTGGTCCTAAAATCAAGAACAAGACAAGGATGTTCACTCTCCCCATTTCTGTTCCACATTTGACTCACAGTTCCAGTCAGGGTCAATTGGGGGCAGGGAAGAAGGAGGGAAGGTAGGTTGGCGGACAGGGTAAGCACCTACATGGGAAAGGAAGAAAGTAATACTAGCTCTATCTACATATGAATCACATGAAAATGGACAAGCTGAAACTAAAATTCATATGGAATTGCAAGAGCCCTTGAATAGCCAAATGAATTATAAAAAAGAACTAAGTTGAAACATATAACTGCCCAACTCCAAAACTTATTACAAAGTCACAATAGTCAAGACAGTATGTTACTGGCATAAGGATAGATATACAGATCAATGAAATAGAATTGGGAGTTCAAAAATAAACTCATAGCTCTAGGGTCAGTTGGGTTTTGACAGAGGCACTGATACATTCAATGGGGAAAGAACAGTCTTTTCAACAAATGCTACTGAGATGATTGGATATCTATATACATAAGAATGAATTTAGACTCCAACCACACACCATATACAAATATTAGCCCAAAAAGAATCAAAAGCCTAAATGTAAGAGATAAACTCTAAAACTCTTGGAAGAAAATATAGGGTTAAATATTTTTAACCATAGGGTAGATAGTGTTTCTTAAAAATGACACCGAAAATACAAGCACCAAAATAAAAAGATAAATTCAACTTCATCAAAAATAAAAACTTATGTACATTAAAGGACACTGCCAAGAAAGTGAAAAGAGAATTTACATAATGGGAGAAAATTTTTGCAAACCATAGGGCCTAGTATAAAGAATATACAAAGAACTCACAACAAAAAGTCAAATAACCCAATTAAAATTTGGATACAGAACCTAAATAGACATTTCTCCAAAGTAGATAAATAATTAGTCAATAAGGACATGAAAATATCCTCAAAATCATTGTCATTAGGCAAATGCAAATTAAAACCATAATGAGATGTCATTTTGCACCCATTAGTATGGCTAGAATTTTCTTTTCAAATGGAAAATAACAAGTGTTAGTGAGAATGTAGTGAACTTGGAACTCATACATTGTTGGTGGTCTGTAAAATAGTGCAATATAGAGTATGACTATAAATAAGTAAAAATGCCTCTGTCCCAGGTAAGATGGGTTTGACATAAGAATGGTCTGTTTCATGACAGGCCAGGCAGCCTCATAAGTAAGATAATATCTGTGCCCTCTGTCCCAGCATAATTGTTAGTCATACACCCTCTTCTCTCAAGAAAGTCCTAGAATGGACAACAAATTACATTGCCATCCTCCTCATGGAAAGAAACTTTACCCTAAGGACAGAGAGGATGAAGGCCCATCCCCTTTGCAAAGGGTTATGAATCATTAAAGCAGGGAAAGAGTAAATTTGAGGACAGGAGGCAGTGGACTTCTCGAATTGCCTTTCATCCTATACCTCACGACGTCCTCCAAGCTGTTGAGGATATTACACAAATATATTTAAAAATTAAAAATATATGTCGCTAATAAATTGAGATCCCAAGGAAAGTTACATTTTTTCTATAGCAGAGCACAGCACAAGATGCCATAACACAGCACAGTACAAGAGTGTGTAAGAAGTATTTTCCCCATTTCAATGTTGGATGTTAAAGCGAGGAATAGAGATATCAATGTCCACCTCACTGACAGCAGAGAACACTGGATATGAATATGATAGAAGTTAGGAAGTTAAGGCAAAAAATAAATTGATACCTAGAGATGCACACGTTTTCATTTATATGACAATTGCTTTTCTGTGGAAAGAGGAAGGTGATTACAGAACTGAATAGTAGTTATTTTAAGATGAGGGGATTATAAGTGTTTTTTTCACTTTATTCAAAACTTTGTATGTAGTTATTAATTTATGACTTTCTCATAACAATAACTTTTATCAAAAATGTTACCAGTTATATCAAGGCACAATCAGAGAAGCAAAACTACATATATATGTGGGTGTGTGTGTGTCTGTATCTGTGTTTCTGTCTATATGCACATGCACACATATTATTTGCTACAGAGGTTTGACTTCCTACAATTGTGAGAGCTGGTTAAGCAGTCACTGTGGGATGGTTGTCATCCTGTCTGATGGTGAAACTTCAAGTCCAGAAGGCAGACAGTCAGGAAGAGAAGATGAATGTTATGTGGGAGTAAGCAAGATCAAGCTAGAACCACAGTCACAAGTCGGAGCCCACAAGCACAGATAGAAACCCCTGTCTGTTCTTGTTATAGTGGGTGTCCTACAGAAGCTAGGCCCTTCCCTCACAGAACTACACACACATCTAACCCAACAGTTGCAAGAATTGGAGGAAGATCCAAGGGAAAGTGAAATGCTTGTGGGCTGGCTCCAACCTCACACCATGGGTGAGCCTGCAGGTCAGTGACAATACGTGTGAACTACAAAAGGGCAGCTGCATCACATCTGCCCCACATATCTCACCCCAAAATATCTCTTTTGTTCAATCCTATCCAGAAACATGCAAGAAATAGGGATTTGGGGAAATGTAGGTCACTGTAGCCAAGTTGACATGTTACAAAGCCACCACAGTCAAATTGTGCCTTTTGTCAAAAAACACCAGTAGTTTCCCTAACAAAAGATCATTAAAATCTGGACTAACATGAATCTCTCCTTTACCAGGATATCTTTAGTATTTATTCCTAAACATTTTATTTAATCTAATTCAATCTCTTCCCTCATCATAAAATAGGGTTAATAATATCACCTATTTTAGAAAAGTTATTAATTATGAGCCATAGAAACTGACTCTAGGGTAGGATTTCTCAGCCTCCCAACTGTTGACACTTTGGGACAGACTCCTTTGTGACACAGGCTGCTCTGAGCACTGTAGAATGTCTCACAGCATCTCTGGCCAAGGCCAGATATATCTATATCGCCTCTACTACTCGTGGGTAGTCTTGCCTCCACCACAGCTGCAAGGCCATAGCAAGTACCCGGCTATGGTTATGGAACATCTGCTGCTCACCTAGCAGGATGCCAAGTACTGTGTTAAATCCAAAGAAGTCAGAGTGCCTCAGCTTCAAGAGGTTACAATCAGCCCTATAAATAATCAAGATTTGACCTTTCCATGAGGGCCACATCCTTTAGCATGGTTCTGTGTCCAGGGAGAGCAAGGACACAGGACGGTGCTGGACTTTGGAAGACCTTTTGGCTTTGGAAGACCTTATCGCTGTTACTGAAAAGAACATTTTGTTCAGAGATAAACGATGGAATGTTTCCACTTTCTCGTTTGGAAAGCTATTTAGGAAAGAAAGAAGTGAGTGAACAAGGGTTGATGGTGACGTGATGGATGAGAAAAGGCTCCTCTCTATGCTGCAGTGGCCTAGAAAAGGCAACAGTCACACACGTAGTGCTCGTTAGTGCTGATGGGAGTTGGGTCTGGCATCCAGAGAAGAACATGCCCTTGGAGTTGTGCTTCCCTCTGTGGACAAATTGACATTGAGGAAGCCTTTGCCATAAATAATCCCTGCTAGTCAAGAGAATATTTATCCCTTTGCTGCAGAGTGAAGACAAAAGAGTCAACGAAGTTTTCAGGAGGACATCACAGACTCTGGGAGCTCTCTTTAGGAAGATTAAGAAAGGCACAACAGGCATCAGAACTGTAATGATGGATAAAACAAATAAAGAGGTGTTGAGTTGCTGAAACTTGCAATGGCTGTGTAATAGTCCGTTCACACACTGCTCTAAAGAAATATCGGAGACTGGATAGTTTATAATGAAAAAAAGTTTAACTGGCTCCCGGTTCTGTAGGCTCTACAGAAAGTATAGTGGCTTCTGTTTCTGAGGAGGCCTCAGGAAATTTACAATCATGGCAGACAGAGCGGGAGCAGACATCTTACTTGGCAAGAACAGGACCGAGAGAGAAGAGGGAGGTGCTACACACTTTTAAACAACCAGATCTTACAATAACTCACTCACAATCACAAGAACAACACCAAGGGGATGACGCTAACCCATTCGTAAGAACTCAGACCCCGTGATCCAATTGTCTCCCACTAGGCCCCACGTCCAACACTGGGGATTACAAATCCACATGAGATTTGGGCAGAGACACAGATCCGCACCATATCAGGCTGTAACAGGTACATAATGCTAAATGTCCGGGTACAGAATGAAAAAATCAGTTACTATCCCTAAAACCTGTATTCTACTGCTTCGTATTTTATTTAAATAGAAAAAAATAAAAATAAAACAATGAGTCAGGGTCAGAGTCCATTCAACTGAGCATTCTGTCCTTAGCAGTGCTATTAAAGGTATTTTGGTGAAGGGTAACGTTGGCCCATGTTACATAAATGAATAAATAAGTGAGATAAGGGAGGATACATAAATCAATAAAGAAAAAGACTCACGGCTTTGCTCCATGCAGTCATTCGTGGACCCAGGCTCTTTCCATCTATCCTGACAGCCTTTGGAGTCCACCACTGGATCCTCTGCATTCAATCCGTAGAGAAAAGAAAAGAATGAATGTAGAGGACTTAGTGGGAAGTTTAGGGTACAGTCCTACAGGTGGTGTACATCATTTATTCTAATATCTTATTGGCAATAACTCATTCACTAGGCCACACCTCACTGCAATCATAGCCAGAAATATAATCTAGTATGTGCTCAGAAGCAAAAGGGAAAATGGTTTGGTGAACCACAAAGTGCGTTTAATCTTGATCTGGTCCTTCTCAAACTATCTTCCAATTTGAAGAATCCTTTGCTTTTGTGTTTTTCTTACCTTGATTACATGATCACCCTTCCGTGTAAATTCTCCAGCTCATTTATGCCTCTCACGACTTGAGATATCAGAATTACACACCATAGTGGAAGAAAAAGCAGAGATGAGAAGAGAGAGGATGAGAGGAGAAGAGAGAGCTTCTGAACTAAAAAGACCTGTAGGGCGACAAATCCCAAACACCTCATTTCACAAAAGAGGACACTAAGTCCCAGGGAAAAGTCACCTACCCATGGCAGCACACCTTTAAATATAAAACTGGGACTTCAGCCCAGTGCTCTTAATTTTCTTTTCAGGATTCTTACCAACAGTACCATTATTTCAAATGTGCACATGTTAAAATCTGTTACAAATGTGCAATAACTTTTCCAAGTAGTTTTTAATTCTCTGTAGCTTTATAATAATGTCTCATATTTTGTTGGGAGTTTTGACCCAAGAAGTACATATTTGATAAGCATACCTCTAGTCCAAACTACCAACCCAGAGCTCTTTGTTTGATAATACAATGACTATTGTATAATAATCATTATATTATATATATATATTATATATTATATTATTGTATAATACAATGTATATATAATACAATGATTATTGTATAATAATCATTATATTATATATATATATTATATATTATATTATTGTATAATACAATGTATATATAATACAATGATTATTGTATAATAATCATTATAATTATTTTTCGCTATTCATCAGAATGCATGTATGCACTAAACAAGCCTCCAAAAAGAAGTATTCGGAGACAATTTTGTTTTTGGTTTTAACTCCCTTTTTATTTGCTATATTAGGATCATTTCAATTGATAATATTGGAAAACAATTCAAAAAGCTTAATTTTCAAAATGGCATCATTGAATCATGTGTATACTGCAGGATTCAGGGACATAACCAGTATCATCAGAGTTATTCATGTCTACCCATTTTTATTTTTTTTTTATTTTTTATTTTTTTAAATTTATTTTTTATTATTATTATACTTTAAGTTCTAGGGTACATGTGCATAACGTGCAGGTTTGTTACATATGTATACTTGTGCCATGTTGGTGTGCTGCACCCATCAACTCATCAGCACCCATCAACTCATCATTTACATCAGGTATAACTCCCAATGCAATCCCTCCCCCCTCCCCCCTCCCCATGATAGGCCCCGGTGTGTGATGTTCCCCTTCCCGAGTCCAAGTGTTCTCATTGTTCAGTTCCCACCTATGAGTGAGAACATGCAGTGTTTGGTTTTCTGTTCTTGTGATAGTTTGCTAAGAATGATGGTTTTCAGCTGCATCTATGTCCCTACAAAGGACACAAACTCATCCTTTTTTATGGCTGCATAGTATTCCATGGTGTATCTGTGCCACATTTTCTTAATCCAGTCTGTCACTGATGGACATTTGGTCTACCCATTTTTAATTCTCTTTCTTGGTCAGTCTGACTCCCTCTTCTTGCAGACAGGCTACTTCCCCATGTTGGGAATGATAGCCACTGGCAAGGTCAGCCCTACAAGTTTTAACTTGAGATTCAAAGGGAAGAGAGAATCTTTCCCTCCAACTGCAGCAAAAAAGTCCCAGAGTGGATTCTAACTGGCCTGGCTCAGTCACCTGCATTTCAATGAGTGGATTTAGGTATGGGAGCAGACACTATGATTGACAGCTCCACCAAAACCACAAGGAGTGGGTTAGGATTTCCTCCAGAAACCAGAAACGGGGCTACAAAACATGCTGAGCTGAGAAAAATAGCTGTTATAGTCCATTCTGCTTGTTGGCTAGGAAAATGATATTAAACATTCAAGGAATGGAATGCATTTTTAATGAACAACTAAAATTTCAGCCACCTGATACTTTGAAGTATATACCTCCAACCTAAGAGTCAACATGAAAATTCAGGACATTTTCGTTCCTCTCTTTAAGTTAAAAATATAGAACAGTAGATAGACAGTAAAAAATATTATCTCTCTGCCCAATACCTCCTGTTATTCATGGATATTCAATGGAAAGATATCAGATTTGTAGTTAATTTGGTTACTTATGCAAAAATTAATCACTAAGATATCTCTTTTCCCATCCAGAAAAAAAATAGAGCTAAATATTGGGTTTGGAAAAGGGCTATAAACATTGTCTATTCCATCTCTTTCATTTTCTACGTTGTGATATTGAAGACTAGAGAAGTAATGTAATCTAGCTAAAGTTACACAGCTTCCTATTGAATAAATCCTGGGTTAAAACTCAAATTTCCTTCCAGGTAGTATAGTACTGTTTTCATTGTATACCATTATCCAAATTGTGTGCATATTACATCCTTTTTAAAGATTTTTTAAAATGTGGAAGCAAACAGACAATTGTAAACTAAAAAGGGATATTTCCAGGTCTCATAATCTTTCAATTTTTTTGCAACAACTCAAAAATCCTCCTCCATTCATATTTTCCAGTGCATAGTCCTATGATATCCAAAAAAACATGGTGACTTCTACGAATGGCAAGTTTCAAACTGAACGGAAATGCTTGCAAAATAATTACTGATAAAGTCAGGAGGATATGAATCATGAGGGTTGCCTTTCCAATTTGGCTTCTGAATTTTTTTCAAAAACATCTATCCTGCTGTGTCTTTATGCAATTATACACAGCATGATTCAATAGGGAAAGAGTCCCTAAATACCATGAACAGCTAAAATAAAGTTCTAATCAACCCACTTGATTTTTTTGTTTCAAAATACATCCTAGGTACTAACATGATAATCCTTAACTTTTCTTACTTTAGTAGAAATTAGTTCTGTTTTTCTTGACCAACAAAGTTTACTTGGGATAAACTCTAATCAGAAAATTCAACTTAAAATGAAATATT
Source organism: Mandrillus leucophaeus (assembly GCF_000951045.1). NCBI lineage: Eukaryota > Metazoa > Chordata > Mammalia > Primates > Cercopithecidae > Mandrillus > Mandrillus leucophaeus. The sequence goes on along the minus strand of NW_012101288.1, from coordinate 3,056,336 downwards.
ATCTTTTGCCCAGAGGGTTAATAAATTACAATTGAAAGTACCTAGTTTAGCAAGAGTGTGGTAAAGGGGCCATCTCATACACTTCTAGGGCAGATGTAAGGCATTAATATTTGTTCTTCAGGCCAACTTGGAAATATGTAGTAAGTATCACTAAAAATATTCATGCCTTTTAATCTAGTAATTTTGCTTCTAATAATTTATCATAAGAAAATTATCGAATACATACAAAAGTGATCACAACAGTATTTGTCACAATATTATTCGAGTTGGAATAAAAAGGATATTACTAAACATAAAAAAGCTGTGGTTAAATAAATTAGTGATAGCACATATGATGGAATAATTTCCAACCTAAATAACCAAGAATATAAGATTGGAAATAAACTAAATAATCACAATATAAGATTGGAAAATAAACTTTGGTGTGTTAGGATGATGAAATACTATGATGCCATTTTTTAAGTAGAAAGATTTTACAACAATATAATCCAATCCATGCAAATTTTGCAAATATTTTTCAATATACCTGTACACACACACACACACACACAGAGAGAGAGAGAGAGAGAAAGAAGTACATATACCACACAAATACTAGCATATATACCAAAAATATTAGCTCTGTCTGGAGATAATATCTACTTCAAAATGTTACTGTTGGGATTCAATTTGTGTGTGTGGGGGGGGTGTGTGTGTGTATCCCTATCAAAAGGCCTGGGAAATAGTAGATCTTCAGATAATGCTGGTCACCTTCTTGCTTGTACAACATTTTCTGTATGTGGCAGCACTCCACACTATTCTATATCTAACATGGTTTGGCTCCAAGAACAGGGATGGAGAAAAATCTTGGGAAGGAGGATAAATCAGGCAGAAAACTTAAAAGCGTCTGGAACTCTTGGCAGCATCTCTGCATTTACCCTGTAAAACCAAAGCCTTAAGTTGACGTCAGCTTTCACATGACAGCACAATGACAGGGCCTCATCTTGCGGTGCATGATCTGAAAGTCTACCTTTAGTGATGAGCATAGACTAAGGGTAACCTCTTTCTCAGAAAGTGTTCTCTCATTACCTTTTAAAAGCATGAATCAGACCCAGGAAAAGCTTAGGTTCATTACTTTAAAATAACCATGTGAAGGAAGCCATAGTCACATGTGCAGGCCTAATGGATTTTGCCCCCTGAAAGAGGCCTAATTTTGGACTCTTCTTCCTGTTCCCTGTTGGGTTTCCATGGAAACAAGTGTCAGAGGGGAGGGGGTCAACTCTACTCATCTTGGGTTGGGGAGCTATTTGAATGGGTAAGAGAGACAAAATCTGTCCTCTTTGGGAGCTAATTGGGTCTAACTATGGGTGTATACTTGGCCATAACAGAAAAGTGGAGGGCCCTGAGGTGATGAGGGATTTTAAGGCCAGAGCAGCAAAAGCTTCACAGAAGTCTGACATAATTTTCATCTTCTCCAAATTGCTACCTGGTAAGCTGTTCTCTGACCATCTTTAGTCTGCTTTCCCTTTTGTTCAAAAAAAAAGGTGTAGATGACATCTTTTCAGGCTATTAACACAAAGGGAGAAAGGACTCCCAAACCCAATCCCACAATCTGATTTAATGAAAATGAAAGTCAAACTGAGTGAAACATCCAAGTATTGCTTCTCCGTGAAATGAATTAAACTTCAAATTGCACAATCACCTCAACTACCGGTTAACTCATTGTGGCAAATGCGCATATTCCAGTATGGACCTCTACTCTCCCACAAAGCAACACTCATTATAATGGTAGGAGATGGCTGGACCATAATAAACAGAAACACAGACTCCAAAGTAATTTCTTTGACTTCAATGTGGACTTTTTGGCCTCAGTAGCAGATGTCACACACATCTACTAAGTTCCAGGGAGATACCAAAAACACCATTGGAGATGCTAGACGTAAGTAAGACAGAGGCACATTTCAAGACAGGCCAAATTCCAGCTAGAATTTTCTGGTGTAAATGCCAGTGAAAGGTTTGACTGAATCAAGTCCTAATCATACTATACATTTATGTATCATTACGGCATGACTACTCATTTTATACTGAGCCAATACAAATAAACTCTTCTTATCACTATGATATACAGTCTCTCAGGAAGAAGTGTTTGGATGAGAGAGAACAGCTTTTCTCCTGCTATCTCACCTATGAAAAGACCCTTGGGTTCTATTGTTGTTTTCTTATATCAACTTCTGAAGAAAGAAAGAAAGAAAGAAAGAAAGAAAGAAAGAAAGAAAGAAAGAAAGAAAGAAAGA
>NW_012101288.1:3048855-3054013 GCF_000951045.1 Mandrillus leucophaeus | reverse complement strand
GAAGGAAGGAAGGAAGGAAGGAAGGAAGGAAGGAAGGAAGGAAGGAAGGAAGGGAGAGACCCTTTTGTTAGCATCTACATATGTCCATCAGTAATGATAAGTATATCATGGTTATAAAGTCTCCGAAAATGAACAAAACAATCTTCAGTGGCCAGCTTGCATTCTGAGGGAAAGAAAACAGGAGTGGAAGGGATTAATATGTCAAACCACTCCCTTAAAGACAAGAAAATGTGACTTGGGAAGTTTTTGTTAGTCATTGTAGCCAAGTTCTTCCTATTCTGAATAACAGTTGCATTTACAATTTCTACCTTTGACCTTCATTCATTCAACAAGAATTCACTGTGTAACTGTGATGGGTCAAAGCCAAGGATTGGTACTTATTGACTGGTGACAAATTTTTCCTTATTATGTAATCAAATATCTGTTATGTTCTTTCTTCCAACAAGAGTCTATGTCTCTTGAGGACTTGAATCATGGCACACCTTTGTCTATAAAATAAAGATCTGAGTCTTCTCCCTCCATTATATTGTAACAACCCATCTTTCCAGCCCCATCCCCACCTTTCTCTTTCATTTCTCTCTATGACAAACCAGCCATGCTATGCCCCATTGTGATATGAAGTCAGCACATTCCTGTTGGAATGCATTGGTTTGGGCAACCCCTTTACATGGATGCCCTTCTTCAAACTCTTTTCTTTAAAATGATACCCATTCTTTGGTGTCATTATCAGAGGCTATCCTGTCTACTAAGCCTCTGGAGGACCTCCAAAACCATAATCACTCTCTTCTTCCTCTGTGTTTCTGTAACACTTTTGTTTTGATCCTCTCTTAAGAAACTTCTCACATCCTTCTTATTTCAGAGCCAATAATGCCATGATTTCTATTAAATTTGAAGCTCATTACTTTAATAATGTCTTACTTATCACTGTACCCTCTATATTACATATAGAAGACAATTAATAAACATTTTAAATAAATTTATTGATACTAGCCCTTGCAATGAATGATAATAACTAAGCAAACTCAGCCTGGAGATCCACTAACAAATCATGGCTGAAATAATTACTTTACATCCACAAAACAAAATACTATAAAGTCATGAAAAATGGTGACTTAGAAGAGATTTTCAGGCCATCACTCTTCTTTCATCCTTAGTAGCTGTTTCAAGATATTTAAATCATCTCAAACCCTCAAACTCATGTTTCTTTTTACTCTCAGCAGATGACTTCACATCCTAATTCACAGAGCAAATAAAACAACCAGATTTGGGTTTTTTTTTTTTTAAAAAAAACTTCGTAACACCAAGCACACACACTCACCTGTGTGTGTATCCATCCGGCCCTTCCATACAGTTACACTGAAAGAGGTTTTACTCATCTTGCTTTAAGACTAATTTCCCTCCATGTGCTCAGTGTTATCCCCCAATTTCTTTCTTCTTATACCCTTGCTGTATTGATTACCCCTTCAAATTTCTTTATCTTCAGTCACTTCCTCTCTATTGAGTCCTTCCCAAGGGCATTTTTAAGTGTTCATGTATTTGTACTTTAAAAAAAAAATCACCTCACATGACCCTGGATCCTGTGCATAAAAAACTTGATGAGGCCAGTTCTCAATCTGTTCCCTGAATTTCATCTACTGTGCATTCCCCTCACACTGAAATCTAGCTTCCTCCTCCACCACCAAATAAAAATAACAACAATACTTCATCAAAATCATCACTTGCCTACTTCTCACTAGAGCCTTTGAGTACTTCAACCTTTAAGCAGTTGCTCTATAATTTAGACAGCTCCTCTGTACAGTACATTTATCCCCAGCTGTCAACTGCACTTCACATGGCTTTGCTTCTGTCTTTCTTGGTTCCCCTTTGTGAGCTTCCCTTCCTCTGACATCCCTTAAATTTACATATTTCTCAGAGGCTGCATCTAGGTCCTCTTCTCTTCTCATTCAAAACATTACTAATGAACATTTTCCTCCACCGTAACTTCAATTACCATCTCAGTGCTGATGACTCAGAGATGGGGCCTATGGTTTCCACCCAGATCACTCTCTTCAGCTCCCATCCCATACACCCGACTGCCTCACGGGCATCTCCATTAAGCTGTCCTACAGGCAACATTTCCCAGCATTTTCCTGAAGTGCTCCATTCTACCACACCTAGCATTCTCCTCTTCTGCTTCCTTTCTCATTAGACAGCCCCACCACCATTCAAGTAAGAAACCCAGATGACATTCTCATTACCTCCCCTCCTCACCTTCCACATCCACCCAGTCACCTTATCATGTAGAATCCACCTTCCACTATTTCTCAGGTTTACCAACTTCTCTCCAGGTCCACTGACACTACCCTACTCCAGGCCACTATCACCTCTTGCCAGGATTTCTGAAACAACGTCACAACTCATTTTTCCTGCCTCAGTCTTGCTACACTCTAATCTTTCCCTAGATTACAACAACCATGGCATTTCTAAAATGTACAGTATCTGTGCATATTAGATAGACACAGAGCCCATGTCAAAGCTCTGGGGAAGATTATGTCCCTACTGAAAACTCTTTCAGTGCCATTGCTCTCAGAATAAACTACAATATTATAATGAACTCCCCATTCCAGATTGCTATAATATCTGCTTAGTTCCATGATTTTTGTCTCTTACATGCTACTTTTCTTCCTTCTCTATGCCCCTGCCACCCTGAAAATCTCTGAGCTCATCAAGTGAACCTTCTATTTCACATTGTGTAATCTTTGCTTACTCTGTTCACCTTACCTGTAACATTCTCCTTTTCTCCAAGACCACACTCTCATACCTGTCAATCACACCTGGCTAATGTCTACTCATACCTCAGATATTAGATGAGACATTGATTCATTCAGGTATCCTTCTCATGCCTACAAGTCCAGTTTGAGTGCCTCTTCTTTGCTCTCACAGCATCTAGTAACCCTATTGTAACACCTAACCCAAGACATTATAATTTCTGTTACTTGCCTATATCCTATATTATAAAATTCTTGAGGACAGACTGTGTCAATGCTGATTATTTATTGATTCAACAAATAGTATTGCAATACTAATTCTAAAATTGCAATGGTGAGGAAAAACAGACATGTAGGTTCATTCATATTTCTTACAGCTAGTTGAAAAAAAACCAGACATTAATCAAATGATGATGCATAAAATTAACTCTGGCAAATGCCACAAAGGAAAGTTAGGTTTTATGAGAGCCTGCAAAGAAGGGATTGACTTACTCAAGACAGCCAGGGCAAAGAAGGCTTCCTTGCTTCTGGAAGATGTGATAACTAATGGGAGATCTGACACTGAAGGTAATTAAAGGACAGAAAGAAAGGAATGTGCTCCAGTTTAAGGAACAGCCTGTGTCAAAGCTCTAGAGGAGATTAAAGGAACTGAAAGAAATTCAATGTAATTGAAACACCAAGAGAAAAATTTAGGAGATTAACTGAAGACTGTACAAGTAGCTAAAGGTCCAGATATTCAAATTTGAATACTTATTCTACAGTCTTTGAAGGATTTCACACAAAAATATGATATAAGCAGATTTTTGCTCTGAAACAAATCATTCTGACTGCAGAGCAGACAATGGATTGGGTGGACCCAGAAATGAATGTTTGTATGTCTATGAGGAGACTGCTGCCATCATCTCAATGGCAGATGACAATGATTTGGACTAGGTTGGTGCCATCGGCCAAGCAGAGAAAGGGAAGAATTTGGGAGATATTTAAGAGATAAAAGTAATAGTACTTAGTGATGGATTCAATGTAGTAGTTAAGGAGAAATTCCCTAGAGCAGTACCTGGCATTTAGTAGCATTATAACAAATATGTATTTATAATATCACTATGCAGTATATAATATTTTGATTCTTAAAAATATATACCTATGGACTAAGTTACAAATTTCAGTTCTTATACTTTTATACTTACTAGCTTTGATCAAGTAACTTAATTTATTTTGTTTTTATAATTTTATTTTTTTGAAACAGGATCTTGCTCTATCATGCAGGCTAGAATGCAGTAGTGCGATTATAGCTCACTGCTACCTTGAACTCCTGGGCTCAAGTCATTCTCCCACCTCAGCCTTCCTAGTAGCTGGGACTATAGGCATGGGCCACTACACCCAGCTAATTTTTTCTTTTCAGAGACAGGATCTTGCTATGTTGCCCAGACTGATCTCAAACTCCTGGGCTCAAGTGACCCACCTGCCTCACCTTCCAAAGTGTTGGGATTACAGTCATAAGCCACTGTACCCAGCCAAAAAATTTAATTTCTATGTGATTAAATTTCTTCATCCATGTAATGGGGGCAGGGGAGGGAGCAGAAATATAACACAAATGTCATAGGGCATTTTTATGAAAATGAAATATAAAAATTGATATAAAGCATTTATCACAATATGTAATATACTGTAAATGTTGAATATATGTGAGTTTTAAAATATGTATATAACTGTTCTATAATATTATTACACAAACATGAAGAAAGTTTAGGAATCCTAACTTTAGCCATAATAGAGATTAAGGAGGTAAAAATTCTGTACATTGCAAACTATTAAACAATAAAATAAATTGAAAAAGGTACAAATAAATGGAAATACATCCTGTGTTCATAGATTGAAAGAATTAATATTGTTAAAATTTTCATATTACCCAAAGCTATCTACAGATTCAATGTAGTCCTTACCAAAATTCTAACGACATATTAACAGAAATAGGAAAACAATCCTAAAATTAATATGGAACCACAAAAAACCTGAATAGCCAAGGCACTCTCCATTAAAAAGAACAAAGTTGGAGGCAACACATGACCTGACTTTAAATTTTTACAAAGCTATAGCAATTAAAACAGCATGTATAGGCATATAAATAGAAACATCCGCCAATGAACAAAATAGCCCAGAAATGAACCCACACATTTACAGTTAATTGATTTTGAAAAGGTGCCAATAGCATATAGTGGGAAAAGAACACTCTATTCAATAAATGATGTTGGAAAAACTGGATATTCATATGCAGAAGAATGCAATTGGACCTTTTATCTCATACTGTATATAAAAATCAACTCAAAATGTATTAAAGACTTAAATATAAGACCTGAAACTATAAAAAGACTGGAAAAAATAGGAGAAAAACTACACAATATTGATGTGGGCAA
>NW_012101288.1:3046564-3048805 GCF_000951045.1 Mandrillus leucophaeus | reverse complement strand
TAATATCACTATGCAGTATATAATATTTTGATTCTTAAAAATATATACCTATGGACTAAGTTACAAATTTCAGTTCTTATACTTTTATACTTACTAGCTTTGATCAAGTAACTTAATTTATTTTGTTTTTATAATTTTATTTTTTTGAAACAGGATCTTGCTCTATCATGCAGGCTAGAATGCAGTAGTGCGATTATAGCTCACTGCTACCTTGAACTCCTGGGCTCAAGTCATTCTCCCACCTCAGCCTTCCTAGTAGCTGGGACTATAGGCATGGGCCACTACACCCAGCTAATTTTTTCTTTTCAGAGACAGGATCTTGCTATGTTGCCCAGACTGATCTCAAACTCCTGGGCTCAAGTGACCCACCTGCCTCACCTTCCAAAGTGTTGGGATTACAGTCATAAGCCACTGTACCCAGCCAAAAAATTTAATTTCTATGTGATTAAATTTCTTCATCCATGTAATGGGGGCAGGGGAGGGAGCAGAAATATAACACAAATGTCATAGGGCATTTTTATGAAAATGAAATATAAAAATTGATATAAAGCATTTATCACAATATGTAATATACTGTAAATGTTGAATATATGTGAGTTTTAAAATATGTATATAACTGTTCTATAATATTATTACACAAACATGAAGAAAGTTTAGGAATCCTAACTTTAGCCATAATAGAGATTAAGGAGGTAAAAATTCTGTACATTGCAAACTATTAAACAATAAAATAAATTGAAAAAGGTACAAATAAATGGAAATACATCCTGTGTTCATAGATTGAAAGAATTAATATTGTTAAAATTTTCATATTACCCAAAGCTATCTACAGATTCAATGTAGTCCTTACCAAAATTCTAACGACATATTAACAGAAATAGGAAAACAATCCTAAAATTAATATGGAACCACAAAAAACCTGAATAGCCAAGGCACTCTCCATTAAAAAGAACAAAGTTGGAGGCAACACATGACCTGACTTTAAATTTTTACAAAGCTATAGCAATTAAAACAGCATGTATAGGCATATAAATAGAAACATCCGCCAATGAACAAAATAGCCCAGAAATGAACCCACACATTTACAGTTAATTGATTTTGAAAAGGTGCCAATAGCATATAGTGGGAAAAGAACACTCTATTCAATAAATGATGTTGGAAAAACTGGATATTCATATGCAGAAGAATGCAATTGGACCTTTTATCTCATACTGTATATAAAAATCAACTCAAAATGTATTAAAGACTTAAATATAAGACCTGAAACTATAAAAAGACTGGAAAAAATAGGAGAAAAACTACACAATATTGATGTGGGCAATGATTTTTTGGATTTGGCACTCAAAACTCAGGCAATAAAAGCAAAAATAGACAAATGGGATTATTTCAAATTGAAAGGCTTCTACATAGTGGAGGAAACAATAGAGTGAAGAAACCTATAGGTTGAGAGAAAATATTTGCAGTCAGTAATCTAATAAGGTATTAATAGCCAAAACACAAAAAAACCTCAAAAAATAACTCAATATCAAAAAAACCCTTGATTTTGAAATGTGAAAAGTATCTGTATAGACATTTCTCAAAATAAGACATACAAATGGCCAGCAGATATATGAAAAAAATGCTAATCATCACACCAATTATTAGGGAAATGCAAATTAAAACCACAATGAGATATCACCTTATACTAGTTACAATGGCTATTATCAAAATGACAAAAGATAAATCTTGGCAAGCATGTAGTGAAAAGGCAATCCTTGTACACTGTTGATAGAAATGTAAATTAGTACAGATATTATGGAAAACTGCATGAAGGGTTTTCAAGAAACTAAAAACAGAACTACCATATGATCCAGCAATTCCATTTCTGGGAATATATCCTAAGGAAATGAGATAAGTATGTCAAAGAGGTATCTACATTCCCATATTGATTACAGCATTACTTACAACAGCCAACTTAAAGAATTAACCTAAGTCCATCAATGGATGAATGGATAAAGAAAATGTGGTATATTTACACAATAGAATACTAGTCAATCTTAAAAAAAAAAAAGAAAGAAAAGGAATGTTGTCATTTGCAACAACATGGATGAATCTGGACATTATGCTGCATGAAAGAAGCCAGGAATAGAGAGGCAAATATTGTATGTTCTCACGTATATGTAGAATCTAAGAAAATCAAACTCATAGAAGCAGGGAGTAGAATGGTGGTTACCAGGGCTGCAGGGTAGGAGACCTAAGAAG
>NW_012101288.1:2972731-3046084 GCF_000951045.1 Mandrillus leucophaeus | reverse complement strand
TAGCCGGGCGAGGTGGCGGGCGCCTGTAGTCCCAGCAACTCGGGAGGCTGAGGCAGGAGAATGGCGTGAACCTGGGAGGCGGAGCTTGCAGTGAGCCGAGATCGCGCTACTGCACTACAGCCTGGGCGACAGAGTGAGACTCCATCTCGGGAAAACAAAACAAAACAAAAGAAAGAAAAAATTAATTTTGAACTATACTTTATGTTTCACTTTCTGAAAGTATGAAGTGATTCTGAAGCTTTATTCTCTTAAAACCTAATTCAAGGCTGGGCGCAGTGGCTCACGCTTGTAATCCCAGCCCTTTGAGAGGCCAGAGAAGGCAGATCACCTGAGGTCAGGAGTTCAACACCAGCCTGACCACCATGGGGAAACCCCATCTCTACTAAAAATACAAAAATTAGCCAGGTGTGGTGGTTCACGCCTGTAGTCGCAGCTACTCAGGAGGCCCAGGCACAAGAATCACTTGAACCTAGCAGGCAGAGGTTGGAGTAAGTTGAGATGGCGCCACTGCACTCCAGCCTGGGCTACAGAGTGCGACTCTGTCTCAAAAATAAATAAATAAACCTAATTCAGCAATTGATGTCATCTTGTAATTTATAGTTTATTTCCCCAGATTTCATGGCACTAAATTTTCCCTATAATTTTGCTTGTATTTCTGCTTTAAACGTTTAAGAGCTGAAATGCAAAAGAAATTTAAATATGTGTATGTGTCCAACCATAATGAAAGGAATACAAAATTACTGAAGATGACCAAGAAAAGATACAAAATAAAGCAGACCTGTGTATTTAAGCTGGGTGAACTCAGATTTGAGAGCAGATAATAGTCTCAAGAACTGATTTATGTAACTAAATTAAAACGAATAGATAGTCTGTAATAATTACCCCTCTCTTCTAATCAAAAGTACTCAGACAACACTTCTCAAAAGCACAGTGGAGACTTGCTTTAATACTGTATTATAGAAATAAATGAACAAGCAGAGGGAGGAGAAAATTAGAAAACATACACTAGCCTTTGCATTATTCCCCAAAGTAGAGATGTTTTAGGTTCATTAAGGCACATCTAAAGATTATGAGTGCAAACAAGCTATCTGATTACAGAAACAATTTAGAAGAAAGAGAGTAAAAGATCTAACCTAAACTAAATGAAGGTCAAGAGAGACTAGAATAAAATCATCAGGCTTTTGAACTAAAAGGTTCTCTAAATGACAATAGTCATATTCTAGACATTGTAGCAAATGCATTACAAATGTTCTTTCACTTAATGCCCACATACAACCCTTCCCATTTTACTACAGAAAAATACAGAGGCAAAGAAAGGTTGAATAATACTCTAGTTAGTCCAACTTTCTGAACTTTCTCTTTGCTCAGATAGTATAGGGGGCTGGGGAAGAGGAAGCAACTTACAGGTTTTGCTTGACAAAATCTATGCTTAAGTATAAAGGCAGAGATACAAAGTAGTATTTAGAAATATCCACCTATGCCTTAAGACCAGACAACTTTTGAGTATTTTTTAATGAACAGATTTAGATAATAACTATAGCATAGTAAGTTTTGAATCCTCATTGATATTTGATTATGTTGATTGTATCAGTCAACGGACAGGCAGGCTGAAAAAGTTTAACTGATGCCAGTTTAATGAAAATTGTGAGTTGAGAGTAGGTTTAAAGAAAACTAAGTAGGTTTTGGTGATGACCAAAGGATGACTTCAGCCTTGACTAGTGTTCTGAAGAGCAGCCTGTTAAAGTCAAGTAAAGAATTTGGGGGAACGGGACATAATACATTAGCCATATTTTGACTGCAAATGTTTGGAGGGCTAGCAATGTCATCTGAATGGAAACAAATTTGGATTTGTTCCAAAAAGAATATCGAATTTAAAGCAGAAAGAGCAAAGGCTGTCCTTCTGGATTTTGGTAGAGACTGGTATGATAACATACGTTTTCCATGGAAAGATGATGTCTCCAAATGGTTATTGGGAGAGCGAGATGCAAGTACAATCTACCTGTGTTTGGGAATAATTGTTAAGCAGAAACATCTCAGAGATTGGATGATCTGAAGATATTAAGGGAACAGGAGCAAAACTCAGGAAATACTGAACTGGAACCTTTTCTCTACAGAAATATTCACCTACAATTTCTCATTTTGTGAGTGAGTAAACTGGGGCTGAGAGAAGCAATGCTAAAGTACAGCTAAAGACACATTCATAAAGCATGATTAGGACAAAAATACAGCTATAAGGACAGCTACCAGTGCACTATCTTTCCCATTAAACCATACTGTCATTACTGCTGTCATTTTTTCCATTGCTTAGGTACTAACATAATATTATTATTTATGATTGTCTTAATTGTCTCCAAACACACATATTACAATTACATTGAATAAGAACTTGATCCATAAACCTGCAGCCCTTATATATTGCCTTCATCCTCATTCTCAACTACCAGAAAAGTAGCCTACTAATAAGAATACTAATAAAGATACAAAACAAAGAGGTACACCTAATAAGTCAACGGTGGAAATAGGATAAAATTATGAAAAAATGTAATGACTCCAAAAGAAGGCAGGAAGAGAGAGAAAAAAAAAACATGGAATGGATAGAACAAGGAGAAAAATATTAACACCACAGATTTAAATTAAAAATCAGGTAATATGTAAACACCGCCCCTCTCAAAAAAGGAAGATTGTCACATTGTGTTTAAAAATTAAAAATGACAATCCAACTGTATGTTATCTACAACTAATACTCTTTAAACATAGGTAAAAAGAGTAAAAGAATGAAAAAGATATGTTATATAAACACTGATTAAGAAAGCTGAAGTGGCTATATTAATATTTCAGGACAAGAACTGAATATAATATAATATATTATAGGAATATAAAATGATGTTATCTAATGATAAATTAACAAATTCATTAAGAAGGCATAACAATTCTAAATGTGTATACACCTAATAACAGATTCAATACACACAAAGAAAGGTTGTTGGACCAAAAGCATAAATAGACAAATCCACAATTATAGTTGGAGATTTTGAGATATTTCATTCAATATTTGACAGAGCAAAAATACAGGAAATTATAAGGATTTAGAAGACCTGTACAGTATATTGGTCTTAACTAGAATTTCTCCAACACTCCACCCAATAAAAGCATAGTACACATTCTTTGTAAGTACATATGAAACATTAACCAATGTATATCAGATGTTGAACCAGAAGAGATATCTCAACAGATTAATAAGAATTCGAATCATATAAATTATGTTTTCTGATTATAACAAATTAAATTAGAAGTCAATAATTGAAAGATATCTGAAAAGTCTCTATTATTTGAAATCAAGCAACACATTTCCAAATAAACTATGGATCAAAAAGAACATAAGAAAGTACCTTGAATTGAATAAAAATAAAAATACAACACATAAAAATATGTTGATATAGCTAAGACAGTGCTTAGAGGGAAGTTTATAACTTTAAATGCTTATATTAAAAAAGAGGAAAGGTCTCAAACAGAGACCTTTGTAAACAGAGAAATAAATAATAAAGGGAATGTTTAAATTGTTGAAATATAAAATATGAAAATAATAGAGAACACCAATGAAACCAAGAACTAGTTCTTTGATAGGATAAATGAAATTGATAAATCTCTGGCCAGATTGACCAAAAAAAAAAAAAAAAGAGAGAGAGAGAGAGACAGACAGAGAGAGGACACAATTTGCCAATATCAGCAATAGAAGCAAGAACATCACAAAAGACTCTACAGATATTTAAAAATAAGTAGGCCAGGCGCAGTGACTCAAGCCTGTAATCCCAGCACTTTGGGAGGCCGAGACGGGCGGATCACGAGGTCAGGAGATCAAGACCATCCTGGCTAACATGGTGAAACCCGTCTCTACTAAAAATACAAAAAACTAGTCGGGCGAGGTGGCGGGCGCCGAGACTAAAATACAAAAAACTAGCCGGGCGAGGTGGCCGGCGCCTGTTAGTCCCAGCTACTCGGGAGGCTGAGGCAGGAGAATGGTGTAAACCCGGGAGGCGGAGCTTGCAGTGAGCTGAGATCCGGCCACTGCACTCCAGCCTGGGCGACAGAGCTAGACTCCGTCTAAAAAATAATAATAATAAAAAAATAAAAAGTAAGTGAAAACTGTGAACATCTTTATGCCAGTAAATTTAACAATTTAGATGTAACAGGAAAATAAATTGAAATACACATACTACCCAAAAGAAATTGATAACTCACATATCTTATATTCAAAAAATTAAATTTTTTCTCAAGAAACTTTTCATACAAAATTATCCAGCTCTACGTGGCTTCACTGGAGAATTCTACTAACTCTTAAGGAAGAAATAATAACAAGTCTACATGATATTTTTTAACAACTCATTCTATGAGGTCAGCATTACCCTGAAAATAAAATCAGACAAAAGCACTATAAAGAAAACTAGGTATCAATATCCTTTAAGAATAGTGATGTGAATATTCTTTTAAAAATTTTAGCAAGTAGAATTCAGCAATATATGAAAAACACAATACATCATGGCCTAGTATTTATTCCAGGAATGCAAAGTTGATTTACTGTTTGAAAACCAATTAATATAATTTAACCTATGACTAGACTAAAAAAGAAAAGCACGTCATCTCAATATATGCAGAAAAAGCATTGGATAAAATTCAACACAAATGCATAACAAAAATAAAAATAAATTCTCAGCAAACTAGTAATACAGAGAAGCATTCTCAAATTAATAATGAGTATCTACAAAACACCTAAAGGTAACATCATCATTCATGGTGATGAACAGATACTTTACCCTGAAGATCAGAGCAAGACAAAAATGCCTTCTCTCACTATATCTATTCAACATGTAATGGTGGTGCTAGCTTATGCAATGAAACAAGAAATAAAAATAAAATGCTTATGAATTGGAAAGGAAGAAGTAATTTTTTTTTTAATTTGCAGAACAAATGATTATCTATGTAGAATATTCCAAAAGAATATGTTAAAACTAACGAGTGAGTTTAGTAAGGTTGTAGATAACAAACTCAACAAAGAAAAATCAGTCACAAATTCTGTATTCTTTCGACATTGAAAAGTTTAAAATAGGCTATTTGTAAAAGCATAATTTAAAATAATTAGAAATGAATTTTTTTTAAATGTAAGTCTTTTAATACAAAATGGTAAAATACCGCTGAGAAAAATTAAAGATCTAAATAATGGAAAGATACAGATTAGAAGACTAATTATTGTTGAGGTGCCAATTCTCCCCTAATTGATCTATAAATTCGTTGCAATCTTATCCAAATTTTCAACACTTTTGTTAAAACTGGGAAGTTTATTCTAAAATGTACATGAAATGACAAAGTAATTAGTATAACCCATGACACTCACAAAGAAGAACAAAATCAGAGGATTTACGCTGCTCGACTTTAAATCTTACTCCTAAGGCACAGCAATGGAAGCAGTGTGGTATTGGTGCCAAATAGATCCATAGATCAATTAAATAGGAGACCTCAGAAACAGACACACACATATATAGTCAACTGATTTTTAACAAGGTAGCTAAGGCAGTTGAGTGGGGAAATATAATATTTTTTGAGAAATAATTTTTAAACAATTGGATATCCAAATTCAAAAAAAACCCTGAACCTTAAACATTATACCATTTTTAACTTTCATTTCAAACCGTAGACCTAAGCATAAGAGCCAAAACAAGCATCAAGAAAAAAACATAAAAATCCCAGTGATTCTGAATTTAGTAAGTACTAAATAGAATTAAGAACTCCAAAGAATGGAATATAAAAGAAAAAAATGGACAAATATGACTTCATTAAAATTTTATCTTTTGCTCTTCAAAAGACACTGTTAATAAAAAGATAATCACAATGACAGAAAATACTCACAATGCACGTAGCTAATAAAATATTTTCATCTAAAATATGTAAGGAATCACACAATACAATAATGAGGCAATGACCTAATATATATATGTACATGTGTATGTATATGCATGTGTATATAAATTGCCTACATATGTATCCAAACTAAAACCATGAGATACCATTATGCATCCATTAGAATAGCTAGAATTAAAAAGATTGACAATACTAATTATCAATAAGTACATGGTACAACCACAGCTCTCTTTCATTGCTAGTGAGAATACACACTTAAAAACAGTGGTAATTTCTACATAAGTTATACATATACTTTAACCATATACCCTGAAATTCCATTCTTAGGTATTCATCCAAGTTACGGAAATATTAGTACACACTTGTACTCAAAAAGCAGATTTATTCATAATAGCCTCAAATTTGAAAGAATTCAAATTTCCAACGACATTTGAATGGTTTAACAAAATGTGGTATATACATACAATGAAACACAACTCAGCAACTAAAAGGAATAAACTACTATAAAAGCAATAACATGAATAATATCAAGAACATTTTGCTAAGTGAAGGAAAAGACTGCATACTATACAATTTCATTCATGGAAAATTATTTAAAAGTCAAATAAATAAATAAATAAATAATAAAAATTAAAAAGCAGATCAATATTTTCCAAAAATCAGGGGTTGGGGAGAGGGTATTGACTTTGTTAAAGCTAACTAACTATGGCCTGAGAAGGACTCCGTATTTCTGTATTTCAGTCCTTGTAGAGAAATTGCAACGTAACTTAATAGGCAGACAAACTGAAAGCCTAATTTAGGAGTATGTAGCAATAGCTGAGTCTCGGCCAATCCCAGCAGCCATCCATCAGCCACTCATACACTGCAGAGTGTTGGAATGAGGCAAACGCCAACCTGTAACCAATACAGCTGTTTATGTACCTCACTTCCGATTTCTGTACTTTTTTATTTCTTTTTGTTTGTTTGTTTGTCTATAAATCTTCCACCACGTGGCTGCGCTGGAGTCTCTCTGAATCTGCTGTGATTCTGGGCACTGCCCGATTCCCCGAATAGTTTGCTGCTCAATTCAACTCCTTTAAGTTTAATTTCGCTGAAGTTTTTCTTTTAACAACTTTAAAGAGATATAAAGGAACTTCTTAGGATGATGAAAATATTCCATTTTATGATTACTATGGAGACGACACAATTGGTAATTGTATACAGTTACATATCCATATACAATTATCAAAACACAACAAATTATTGCACTGAAAATGAGCGTATTTTGTTGTGTGTGAATTTGACTTTAATAATGCTGATTTTAAAAATACACTACAGACAAAAACGCCTACGACCCTAATGCTGTAATTGTCAATGGGAATTTCTTAAACTATGATAATTTAATCTTTTGCTAATTAATTAATTACATATGATCTAACACGTAGTATAAAAACGAAACAGAATATTAAAAATACAGATTATTCTGAAGAGTTATGGTAGCAATGCCAACTGTTGAGGATATAAAGCAGGAAAAACCTTTATACACACTGAAGAACTGTAAATTAGGACAACTTCTTTGAAAAACTCCTTGCATTCACTTTTAATCCTAATCATATACATACCCTGTGGCCTAGCAGTTCCATGAGTGAGTATGTATCCAATAAAAATAAGGTCTTGTGTCCCTTAAATAAAATATACAAGAACTTCGTAGGTGCCTTATTTAGAATACTTCCAAACTGGAAACTAATAAGTGTCCAAAAACAAAAAACGGAGAAATAAATTGTGATATAGTCACAAAATAATCTGTTCAACAATAAAAAACTAACTACTGCTACCCACAACAATACAGATGAACTTTGTAGGCATCATGTTCAATAAACAACAACAAAAAGCCAGACCCCAAATTCTTTTCAAAGAATAGGCAAAACGAATCTCAGTTGATAGAATTCTGAATGGTGTTATTATTGTCAAGGAGTGGACATGAGGGAGCCTTCTGAAGGGCTGGCTATATTCTAAATCTTTTTTCTTTTTCTTTTTTTCTTTTTCTTTTTGAGATAAGGTCTTGCTCTGTCTCCCAGACTGGAGTGCAGTGGTGTGATCATAGCTTACTGCCACCTCCAATTCCTGGACTCCAGTGATCCTCCCGCCTCAGCCTCCTTAGTAACTAGGACTATAGGCACCAACCACTGCACCATGCAAATGTTCTATCTTGATGTGGGTGGTAGTAACATGGCTGCATACACGTTTTTGTGAAAATCCATTGAATTGCATACTTAAAATTGGTGCACTTTATGTAAATTACACCATAATTTAAAAATTTTTGAAAGTTTAAATCATGCTTTAAAAATGTGTGGAAACATTTAAGTGTGAATAAAGGTTAAAAGATCATGACATGTAATAGTCTTAGAATATTAAATACTATTCTCGCTCTCTGGGTAAGAAGCTGGGGCAGGGAAAGGATGCTTTTAGAATATTCTCTTTATAAAAATCCCTGTGGAGTGTATGAGCGAATTCCCAGGATCAGCTAGAATAAGACTTCAAACCACATAAGAAAAAAACAACCTCTCAGTGTATTTAATTAAAATGTCGACACCACTTCTTCACTCCTTCAGTGGTTATTTCTTCTGAGTTTCCCATAAGGGTTAACAGTGGACAGATGTGGCATGACTGGAAATCAGCAGGTTGTATACTTTAAACCCAGTCTGCTTCTCAATAGTGGTGTACACTTGGGGTGTTAGTTACCCTCCCTGTGATTTCAGTTTCTCAGCCAATGAAAATATTATTAATAGTTATAATAAGAATAGCTCCTGTCCACTGAATACCTATCGTGGGCTGGACACCATGCTGGCTACTTTCCATTCAGTATCTCCAACTTTATTTGGTAGGTCTTATTATGGAGAGGCAATATAAGAGTGTGTTCTCTGGAGTCAGACTTCCTAAGTTAAAAACCTGGCTCTGCTTCTTCCCAGCTATGTAAACTTGGGCCTCTGTTTCCTCATCTGTAAAATGGGAATAGAAAAATTGCTTTTCTCCCAGAATTGTTACTAGAATTAAACAGAGATAGAAATAGAGATAGATATATATAGACACACACACATATGTTTGTGTTTCTGTGTGTGTATCACTGAGAATTTCCTGGCATATAATAAGGGCTATAAAATATTTTATAGGTAAAATGACAAAAATAATTTTGAAGGTGAACCCGGTAGGCGGAGCTTGCAGTGAGCTGAGATCCGGCCACTGCACTCCAGCCTGGGCGACAGAGCGAGACTCCGTCTCAAAAAAAAAAAAAAATTAATAATAATAATAATAATTTTGAAGATGGAAAATGCAAGCCCACAGAGGCAGTAGCAGTAGCATATCAAGGATGAGGCAATGACAATGGTACACTCAAGTACAGACAAGGGGTGGGCATGCGTCGTCTGTTGGGAATTTTTAAAATAATAAAAACAAGACATTTTACTATCATCATGCCCCAGCAACTGAAAACAATGTCAGAGATAAAAAACCTCCTCCTGGGACCAATTGCTTTCATGTCCTATTTACTTTAGACAACCTCGAATCAAGGTTAAAACATTTGCCCAAGGCCACACAACTGCAGGTGATAGAGCTGAGATTTAAACCTACAGCCATCAAATTTGAAAATCTATACTGACTAAACCTCCTTTAAGAACCATTCTAGCTCCCAAAACACATATCTTATAATTTCTATCTGCTGTATACTGTATCCATGTCTTCTTCCTTGAAACATTTTTAATCCAAGAAATAAATAATAGTATCTACCATGTCCTAGGTTCTGTTCTAGCTACAGAGGCTACAGGTGTCCGCAAGAAAATGTAACTGCTGTTTCAGAGCTTACATTCTAGTAGAGTAAGACAAAGTAAATAATGCAAATACAAACACATAACTTTCAGATGACTAATCCCTCAGCTACATATGGCTACTGAATACTTAAAATGTGGCTGGTTCAAACTGAAATGTGATATAAGTGTAAAACACATGGATTTCAAAGATTTAATAGGAAAAACAGAGTGTAAAAGACCTCATAAATATTTTTATATGTTTATTACATGTTGGTAAAGAAAACAGTGATAATATATAAAACAGCATATTTACCATTTCCAATGTTCTTTATTCTCTTAATTTTAAGTTTTCAGCTGGTATTATTTTCCTTCCAGATGAAAAACTTATTTTAATATCTTTTATAGTGCAACTCTGTTGCCAATGAATTCTCTTAGCTTTTGCTCATTTGAAAAAGTCTATTTTGCCTTTGTTTTTAAAGCTATTTCCACTGAATAGAGAATTCTAGGTTGGGCCGGGCACAGTGGCTCACGCCTGTAATCCCAGCACTTTGGGAGGCCGCAGCAGGCCGATCACGAAGTCAGGAGTTAGAGACCAGCCTGACCAACATGGTGAAACCCTGTCCAACCAAAAAATACAAAAATTAGCCAAGCGTGGTGGCACGCGCCTGTAATCCCAGCTACTCGAGAGGCGCAGGCAGGAGAATCCCTTGAACCTGGGAGGTGGAGGTTGCAGTGAGCCAAGATCATGCCACTGCACTCCAGCCTGGGCAACAGAGACTCTGCCTCAAAAAAAAAAAAAAAAAAAAAGAATTCTAGGTTGATAGTTTATTTTATTTTATTTTTTCTTTCAGGACTTTAAAGATGCCATTCTATTATCTTCTGGTCTACAATGTGTCAGACTAGGAGTCTGCCTATTATCATGGTTTACTTTGTATACAGTGCCTGGCTGCTTTCGAGATTTATTTTTTATCATAGGTTTCCAATACTTTTATTATAATATGCCTGGATGTGGTTTTCATTGTGTTTATCCGCTTGAGGTTCTGTTGAGCATCTCGGATATATAGATATACCATTTTCATCAAATTGGCAAAAAATTTTTGCCAGTATTTCTTCAAATAATTTTATGTGTTAATTTATTTTTCCCCTTTTACTAAGCTTAAATCACACATACGTTAACATTCAATATTGTCGCCTGAGTCACTAAGGCTCTGTTTATTTTGTTCATTTTTTTCTCCCTGTATGCTTCAGTTTACGTGGTTTCTATTGCTATGCTTTCAAATTCAGTAATTTTTTTTCTTGCTTTCTTGGTGTTAATCAGTTTTAATCTTCTCCAGTGAAATTTTTCATTCATTTATTATCCCATTTCTAGAAGTTCCAGTTTTAATCCTTCATCCCTCTCCTTATTAGGCTGTTTCCCTTTAAATTTTAAAGGTATTTGTAAAGCTCTTTTAAGGTTCTTTTCTGTCAATTCCATTGCCTTTGCCATGTTTTAAAATCTGTTTCTGATGACTGATGCTTTTTGTAATAGAATAGACTTTAATTTACCTTTTAATTAAATATAATATATTCATATACATAATATAATATTTATGTTATTTTATTATAATATAAATTTTGATGCTTCTTGTAATCAATTAAATTGTTCTACTTCTCCAAATGCCTACTATTCTTCATTAGATTCTGGACATTGAACATGTTACACTGGTGAGAATACATTTACACAACCTCAGCTATCACTATTGCCTGCATCACCCTGTCTAACAAGGAGGTCTTGAGTCTGTCCACGTATCCAGTACATTATTACTACAATCCTATTCGTAACCAAGAAATCTCAGAATCTGTGGCACTACCCTCTAACCCGCATCACAGCTGATGCTGGTACCCACTACTAGGAGCCTAGAGGGAATATCACATCCCTGGATTCCCTGTAAACACACACACACACACACACACACACACGTTCCTTTTTTTATTCTAGCAAACTTTTAAGTTACTTGTTGATCAGCTTAAGCTTTTCAAAGTTTTCGTATAAGCTTTGTTATAGCAGGTTTCAAGTGTCCTTTACTGTAGACCTAGTTTATTCACTCTTGCAAGGCATGACCCTCTAGTGTTTCCACTGAATCCCTCAAAGTTTTAACAAGGGCTCTTCACTATGGTTAGCCAGAACACAAACATCTCCCAGCCCTGGGTGTACTCTAGAAACTCTTCAACTCGGTTTCTTGTTTGCTTTTTGCCCAGCCTCATGGAGTCTCACCCTTCACAACTGTGGTTTAGTATTCAAGGGGGTCTTCATACAGATTTT
The DNA here is from genome assembly GCF_000951045.1 of Mandrillus leucophaeus. NCBI lineage: Eukaryota > Metazoa > Chordata > Mammalia > Primates > Cercopithecidae > Mandrillus > Mandrillus leucophaeus. The sequence goes on along the minus strand of NW_012101288.1, from coordinate 3,034,087 downwards.
GGAGCTCTTTCTCTGGGCAGCTCCTCAATCTCTGGTTTTACTTGTTAAATTCCAGATGGCTCACTCTTTCTAAATTCCAACTGATCTCCTTCTATGTGCTATCTGGAAAGTGCTTCCGGACAGAAAGGCAGATGAACGTAATGTTCACTGATTTGGTTCAGCTGTGTCCCCACTCAAATATTACCTTGAATTGTTGTTCCCATAATCCCCACGTGTCATGAGAGAAACCCAGTGGGAGGTAATTAAATCACGGCAGCAGTTTCCCCATTGCCATTCTCGAGACAGTGAGTAAGTTCTCACAAAATCTGATGGTTTTATAAGGGGCTTCCCCTTCACTCGGTTTTCACTATTCTCCTTCCTGCCACCATGTAAAGAAGGATATGTTTGCTTCCCCTTCTGCTATGATAGTAAAGTTCCTGAGGCCTCCCCAGCCCTGCAGAACTGTGAGTCAATGAAACCTCTTTTCTTTATACATTACCCAAATCTTGTGTATTTCTTCATAGCAGTGTGACAAGGAACTAATGCATTCACCTTGCTTATATCCGTTCTCTCATAAATTATAGCCCTGCACTGCCTGTTGTCTACTGTCCAGAAATAGTTGCCTTGTGTATTTCATCCAGTTATCTAGTTGTTTACTATGAGAGGATTAAGTCTCAGCACAGTTACCCCATTATAGTCAGAAGCTGAGGTAAGCATGTATGAAATTTGGCAACTTATACAAATAAAAATGTTTTCTTCTTAAAAAGTATTTTTTTTTTTCAAAATGGTAGATTGGAGGCATTGTTAGCATGCCTCTCCCACCTGGAAAGACAAAATAGTGTGTCGAGATTCACGCTCTGAAATTTTTTCCAAGAAGTAACACAGGATCTTAATAGAAAAACCTAAAGGAACTACAGACTCTTGGAAAGAAGCAGGAGGCAGTCACCTCCACCATGAACCAGGTGAAAAACTGTGCGTTTACATAGTGTGAGAAGGGGAGAGACTGCCTCTGTGACACACACTCCCACTGGGGAGCCAGGCAGTCCAGGCCCTGGAGAAAAGTTTTGACCCTATCCAGTGCTGGAGCTGATTTAGTGGGTGGTGGGGAGTATGTGAGAAGGAGCAGCATTAAGATATGCTTTGTGTGCAGTCCCAGACTCCAGCAGGGGTAGAGGGAAGCCATTCCTGATCCTGTCTCAGGGGACCTTGCAGAAGTCTGCCAGCTAACTCAGGCAGTGGTCACAGGTTGACAGAAGCTCTCAACTGATATTTGTGATATAATCTCAAGTGGGGATGAACCCTGATGGCCAGAACCAAGGGGAGAGCAGGGAGTGTGCTAAGAAATGGGCACAGGAGCTGGGTGCCTGCTTTGTGGACGGACTGGAAGGGGTATAACCTGAAAGCCACTGTTTCTGCCTCAGTTGGGTAGGCTTATAGCTGGGGCAGTTTTGAATTCTGAGTACGTGCTGCCTGGAACCCAAGTGTGAGACCTGTATTGCCAGATAAGTAGGAGCTGAGTAGCTGAGTGGGGCTTATTGCCACCTGCTATACCCTGCTTTCTGTGTGGATCTTTTTGTGCAGCAGGGGCAGCTGTGCTCCCCCCACCAGCCAGGGAATGGCTCTCTGATCTTCAATAGGGTCACTGCTTGTGTCCACACATGGGAAGCCAGAGTACAAACTTGCCTGACTAAGGCCCTACCAGGCTCTGCCCTTCCATATATGCTGGTAGTGTAACACAATGGAGAGGAATATTTGGAAGCTCCATGGCCTTACCCATCACTGGAGATACCAGAGTACTTCCAGTGGGTAACATAAGGCAAGTACAAATTCCACTGCTACCACTGCAGCTGGTGCTTTTTGGCAAGCACCAGCTCCTGGCTGGAGGCCAGCCAGCACAGCCCATTACAACATCTGCAGGCACAATAACACAGCACTCAGGAAGGAGAATACTTTTATGTAACCTCAGCTATCACATTGCTTGCATCAACCTGGCTAACCAGGAGGTCTTGAGTCTATCCATGTATTTAGTATATTACTATGACAAGCCTACTTACAACCAGGAAATCTCAGAGTCTATGGCACTACCCTCTGATCCTCATCAGGGCTGATGCTGTTACCCACTACTAGGAACATCACATCACTGGATCTCCTGCAGACATTCCCCAGCACCAGACTGGAGTAAGCAGCCCCACTGGGTGGCTAGACCCAGAGGAGCAGCAGGATTCACAGTAGTCTGGCCCACCAGGGAATGCTACTCCAAGGGAAGAGGGAATGCACCATGGACATCTCATGGGATGTCTCATGGGACATCTCAAGGGAGCATCACATGAGACAAAAGAAATCAGGCTGCAAGCCCTGATTTCTTGAGCTTTCCACTTGTGAGAAGTTTCTTTCAGCAGAGGCACAGGTACACTGCTAGGCTAACTGGGAAAAGTCTAGTCTCAGATTTACCCCAATAGTCAGGCAGCCCTAGCACTCATGAAGCGTCTTGGAGAAGGGAACAAATGGAGGATCTGAATGAAAAAAATGTTTAACGAGATACATATATTAAAGAAAAACCAATCAGTATTTCTGGAAATGAAAGACACGTTTAGGGAATGAAAATATGCAGTGTAAAAGTTTAACAATAGACTAGACCAAGTAGAAGAACGAACTTCAGACTTCAAAGACAAGGCTTTCAAATTAACTCAATCAGAAAAAATAAAGAAAAATGACAATCCTAAATATATGCACACCTAACTCCAGAGCTCTCAGATTCATAAAGCAGTTACTACTAGATCTAAGAAAAGAGATATACAGCAACACAACAATCGTGGGAAACTTCAGCACTCCACTGACAGAACTAGACAGATCATTGAGGCAAAAAGTCAACAAAGAATCACTAGACTTGAAGTGCACTCTAGAACAAATGGATGGAGCTAGTAGATATTTACAGAAAATTCTACCAGGAATGGCAGAATATACAGTCTTCTCATTAGCACATGGAACATTCTCCAAGATAGACCATACGATTGGCCACAAAACAAGTCTTAAAACATTTTTGAAAATTGAAATTATATCAAGTATCTTCGCAGACTACAGCAGAATTAAACTAGAATTCAATTCCAGATGAAACCCTGAAAAGTATACAAAGATATGAAAATAAAACAATCTGCCCCTGAATGACTTTTGGATTAACTATGAAATCAAGATGAAAATTTAAAAATTTGTCAAAATGAATGATAACAGTCACCTTTGACCAAAACCTTTTTGAAGGTAACTTGACCAAAAGTCAAACTTTCCTCTTAGCACTGCTTTTGCTTTATAGCAAAAGCTATATAAAGTTCATAGTGCTAAATGCCTATGTAAAAAAGTCTGAAAGATCACAAATTGACAACATAATGTCATACCTCTGCAAGGAGAGGTATCTACAAGGAGAACTACAAAATGCTGCTGGAAGAAATCATAGATGGCGCAAAACAAATGGAAATGCATCCCATGTTCATGGATTGAAAGACTCAATATTGTGAAAATGGCTGTACTGCCCCAAAAAATCTACAGATTCAAAGCAATTTTCATCAAAATACCAACATCATTTTTAACAGAATTAGAAAAAAAGTTCTCAAATTCATATGGAACTTGAAAAGAGCCCAAATAGACAAAGCAATTTTAAGCAAAAAGAACAAATCTGAAGGCATCACATTACCTGATTTCAAATTATACTACAAGACTATAGAAACTAAGACAGCATGGTGCTGGTATAAAAGTAGATACATAGACTGTTGAAAGAGAATAGAGCACCCATACATAAAGCCAAATACTTACAACCAGCTGATCTTCAACGAAGTAGATAAAAACGTAAATTGAGGAATGGACACCCCATTTAATAAATGGTGCTAGGAGCATTGGATAACCACATGTAGAAGAATGAAACTGGATCCTTATCTCTCACCATATACAAAAATTAACTCAACATGGATTAGATACTTCAATCTAAGACTTGAAACCATAAAAATTCTAGAAAGAGAAAAACTAGGAAAAACTCTTCTGGACATCGTCCTATCAAAGGATTTATGACTAAGATCCCAAAAACAAATGCAACAAAAACAATAATAAATACATGGGACCTAATTAAACTAAATCTGAACAGTAAAAGAATATTCATCAGAATAAACAAACAACCTACAGAATGGAAGAAAATATTTGCAAATTATGCATCCAACAAAGGACTAATACACAGAATCTACAAGGAATTCAAACAAATCAGCAAGAAAAAAAAAAACAAATAATTCCATTAAAAAGTGGACAAAGGACATGAATAGATATTTCTCACAAGAAGATATACAAAGGGTCAAGAAACATATGGAAAAATACTCAGCATCACTAATCATCGGGAAATGCAAAATAAAACCACAATGAACCACTATTAAAAAGTCAGAAAACAATAAATGTCAGTGCAGATGTGGTGAAAAGGGAACCCTTATACAGTGCTAGTGGGAATGTAAATTAGTACAACCTCTGCAAAAAACAGTATGGAGATTTCTTAAAGAACTAAAAGTAGATCTACCATTCCATCCAACAATCCCACTACTGGGTACCTCCTCAATGGAAAATAAGTGGCTATATTAAAAAGACACCTACATATATGTTTATCACAGCACAATTCACAATTGCAAAGATATGGAATCAACTTATGTGCCCATCAACAAATGAGTGAATAAAGAAAATGTGGTATGTATATACCATGGAATACTACTCAGCAATAAAAAAATAAATAAAATAATGTCATTTGCGGCAACTTAGATGAAACTGGAGGCCATTATTCTAAATGTAGTAACTCAAGAATTGAAAACCAAATACTGCATGTTCTCATTTATAAATGCAAAGTAAGCTATGGGTACGCAAATGCATACAGAGTGTTATAAGGGACATTGGATACTCAGAGGGGGTGAGGGTGGGAGTGGGATGAGAAATGAAAAAGTACTTCTTGGGTACAATGTACACTACTCAGGAGATAGGTACACTAAAATCCTAGATTTCCTCACTACACAATTCACCTATGTAACCGACAACCACTTGTACCCCTAAAGCTATTGAAATGGATTTTTTAAGTAAATTAATTTCAAGAGCATCTCATTATAAGAAATACCTAGTTTAGTACACTGATTTCCAAACATGTTTACACAGTGCAGTAACCTGGAGCCCACTCGCAGAGTTTTTGATTTAAATGGTCTGTGATGTCACTTGAGAATTAGAAGTTTTAAAAGACTCCTTAGTGAGTTTATTATTCATCCAACTTTGAGAAAACCACTGGCTTGGTATACTGAAGTACTTACTGACTGATATTACACTAAAAACAGATGCATGCAGTGTGTGCGTGAGTGTGTGTGTGGGGGGGTGTTTGTGTACACACACCAACTGGGTATACATATATATGTGGAGTATACCCTCTACCTAGGTCTCTAGATCAGTACTTCTCAAACATTGTTATTGGAGCAGAAATATTCAAGACAAAACCTAGCAAAGGATATTTTCTAACTGTGAATGTGCCTAGCTAACTCTAAGGACAGAGCAGAGAATTATGTTCAAGTAACTGATGGCCATTAGGAACAGCTGTGTGTAAGTGGCTAAGGGGCTATATTTTATGGATTAACCATTTGATTATGTGCTCATTAATGTGATCCAGAATGGTTAGCAATGAATCCTACCAGGGAAGGCACCTGTTTGACATGCCAGGGCTTAGAGTAGAGCTCATATCCCTTTTTTCCACCCTTCAGTTGTTACAGTTTTTCAGACCAAAGCCACACCTAGGGAGGTATTAACGGCTAATCTATGTCTACTAAATCAGGGATTGAATTGAAACACTTCATAGCGTAAACTGGATTTTTCTTCTCTGGATGTACTAAAAAAGAACAGAAATATGAAAGAAATGTACACTTATTGAGAACCAGGTTTTTTATATATGCCATCTGACCAATAGCATCAACAATCCTATGGGATAAGATAGTCTCATTTTAAGAAGAAATCAAGGAAAATCTTAGGACCTTAGTTCTCATGATTTTCTTTGGTGAGCATGAAGAAAAAAGAGTGAAAAAATGAATTAAAGTATATCAGCTCTTGATGAAGTAGATGAGGAAATCTGAAGCCATCCCAATATCTCATTTGCTCCTCGTGCAAATTCCAGAGGCTTTTATGTGGAACTGCTAGAAGTCCCTTAAGCACAATGTGAAAACTACTTGCCAAGAAGGGCCATTCCAGGTCTAATATCTCATCATCCTATAGGTTCAGCATCTTGCCCAGGGTAGGAAGTCAAGGAGTGTTTATAGCATCTATTTTTTTTCTTTATTTATCCCATAGTTGTATTCTTCTCAGCTAAGAACACTAGTTCTATAACTTTCCCATAAATATTCACACAGATTAGTGTTATGCAAAAGAAACAGACATTGGAGCACTGGACAGATCTGGGTTAAAAATCCCAGAACCAATTATTGCTAGTTGTATGAGGGTGAGTACGTTACATTAAAAATCTCTATAACTCACTTATCCCATTTATAACAAAATAAATGGTGCTTGGGTCCGTCACGGTAACAGCAGGATACTGATGACACAACCAAGTTTGCTGATTGAAGAGAATTCGATTCGAGATCAATTTACAAAGACAAGAGTAGTTTTGGGGAACCAACAATGTGTAGCAATTACATCAAGGCTTGAAGGGGCAGGTGAAAGAACAGTGACTGGAAGAGAGCTGTATGGGGAAGATGGCTCAGTAGGAGTGGGACATTTTGAGAGAGGAATGCAGCCAACCCACAGTGACCCAGAAAAATAGATATTTCTGCCACATTTGTGGACTTCACTCTCCTCTCACCTTCCAGTTGCCTTCCTGTGCCATTAACTGAACTCCCCAGGAAGCCAGAGGAAAAGATGAAGAAAAAAGAAGGGTAGAGAGTAGAACGTGGATGGGGCAGGAGGGTATACAAATGGCATAGTAACTACACAACTTTACTCTGAGGACTACATGAAACAGTCAGCTATAATGGATGCATAACTTGAGGCAGTTCCTTTCCCTTTCCCTTCTGGCATTTATTCTTTCTTCCTCTCAGGCATTGCCTCCTGTCATTCTCCTCCTCTTTCCAATCTCTAGAATTCCCTGATCTAATTCTTCCAGAGGCCTGTCTCCAGCCCTGACCACTCCACCTTTACTACCTCCATCTATTCTTAAATACTTGCCACTCTTGAAGAAGTGAGTATCACATTCACTTACCTGGAGTTGAGTTTGTCCCTGGTTAAGCTTTCTTTCTAGTTCCCTAAAATACCGTAATTGAACTAAATGGGAAAATACATGAACTTTGGCAAAAGAGGAACAAATAACACCTTTATTAAAACTTGTTCTTTACTCTGTGGATATAAGACCTTGGCTAAAATGTTAACTCATTCAGACGTCTGAGTTTTAGGCCAAAAATATTAGCAGCAGCAAACAGGAAAGAAGAAATCAAGAAGGGAAAAGAAAGGAATGGGAGAAATGAAGGGGGAAGAAACAATGGCAAACACAGCAGAAAGAATGGTTGAAATCTAGACATAGAGGAAAGAGAGAGAGAGAGAAACACTGAAGTCCTAGAAGTATATAGCAAAGTAAGGATGCCCAAACACTTGAACAAAGGTAAAATATGTTTAGAGTTATCTGGTTAAAAATTCAGAAAATAATATAATGTTCTAGGATATGATTTCTCAGAAGAGATGATGAAAATCAAAATTGTATTAAGCTTTGCAGAGTATTACCTCAATTCCCTAGGGAATTTAGTTATGCAATGTCCCTCATTCTTATGAGGGGAGATACTTAGAAATCAATATACTGTCTTACATTAGTCACTGTTGTTTCTTACATTTGGTCTTGTCCCCTCTGCTTTTTGAGTGTAGCATTCATAAGACATTTACTGAGTCCCTTCTGAGGCTGCCATAAATGTGGAGGCAGGGTAAGTCTTTACAGTAAAAGAAGAAGCAGATGTGGAGCCAGGGAAACTTGAGTTCAGATCCTACGACTAATAATATCAGTTGAGTCTGAATAACATTGTTTATAAATTGGTCCAAACTGAAGAACAGAAAGAAGAAGAAAGTAAGATAAAAGCTGTTTTCACAACATGCCCTTACGTGCACAAGTCACCCCCTCCATTCACAGATTCATTTGACAAACCATTATTTTCATAAGGGCATCACTCATATTTAGAAGGGTTTTGGCACACGTTAGTCACTCAGTAAATGCTTGGGTACTTGAGGTTCAAAGACAAATATGGTGGGTCACTGTTGTGTAAAGGTCTTTGAAAAGCAGTAAGTATATTGTTGGGTTACCTCCATTCTTTTTTCTAACCAGACTCCTATATCCCCATCTCTCCATTTATGCAAGGCTGAGTGCTAAGTCAGATTATCTGAGACCCATAGTTTGAAGTATCTCTAGGAAACGAGGCTGTTTCTCAGCAGCATCCTCAGCAAGGGTTTAAGTCTTCTCAGTAGTGAGTCAGGTTTCTCCTACTAATATGTGATGGGTACTTTCTACCAGTTGCTCCTATCAGTGGACAGTGCTACACATGTGTGATTATATTTAATGAGATAAAAATATGCTCTAAGAGATAAAATAGATTCTCTCCATTTTACTGATCATAAACCTAAGGCTAAGAGAGGTTAGGAATTTTTCAAAAGTCACACAAGTAGGATTGATGGAACAAAGATTCCAACCAAAATGTCTGCTTTTCAGATACTCAAAGGTTCATACTTCAGGCACACCAGAACAAACCACCAACTTCCCAGATAACCTCTGGACTTGGGATCCAGGCCAGACCCTTAGAGTCTGGACCAAGTCTCCAATACCTCTGTAGCTTACCTGAGTCTGGATGCTACATAAGACAACTAAGACAGTTATGGCAAGGGCAGATTCACTAGAGTATGTGAAGCCAAGCAAATCCCAAGGGTGGAATCATGATGTAACAGAAAGAACATTGCCATGGAGTTCAGACACCTGGCGTCTAGCCCCAACTCAATTAATGTTAAAGGGTGGATGACTGCTGCTTATTATATTTGTTAGAAAACTCACATGAGATAACCCAAAAAACAATCACAATAACCTCATAATTCCTTTATTTAAAAAAGTAATTGAAATTGAAGTCCTTTTAAGAGAAGATTTGATGGAAGAAGTTGAACCATTGATTAGAGTGACAGTTTTGATCTGTCTTTGTTTGTCACTTACCTCAGTTTTTATTTTCTGTCACTCATTGATATGAATCATTAAGGTCTAGTTCAGAGTCCTACCCAAACTTGTATATTCAGTATGTTGACAACTATATAAAAAATAAACTATTCATTTTTTAAAAGAAAGTGAAAGATCATCTACTCAAATAGTTAACAGTGATCATCACTTGAGTAATGTGAATATAGGTGATTTTTAGAACCTTCTTTCATAATGAATGTGTATTATTTTCCAAATGAAAAAATAATATGTGCTCATTTTAAGTGCTGTATCAAATGCGTATTACCTTGAAACAAATAAGAATGGAGAAATTGAACAAGTAAGGGGTGTCTCAAAAAATGTTCTTATCTATAAACACATGATTTACTTGGAGATAAATCAAAGATGAAAGATGGTTACCTAATCATCACTGTAATTTTGCAAGCAATAAAACCAAGGGGTGCTACTGATACTTAACTGTAAAGACAGAGAACTCTCCACAGGCAATTTCAACAGTGTGAAATGTCTTGAACTATTATCCACACAGAGCTGTGGCCACAGAACAGAATAAGAAGTACTAGTTAGGTCTACAAAGCATAAATAGCTGAAAGTCCATCTGAGCCTGGATTTTCTCACGGCTGTTCATTGAGCTGAGTGATATCAAGTTGGAAGAGCACATATCTGAAAATTCCATGTATATATTCTTATTTCTTGGAATACAGGAAAGTATTCACAACTCAATTATGTGGACCAAGTTAAAAGAGTAGCCCCTCCTGCATTCCCACATGCACCTTTGTTTAAAATATACTCACATTGACTGATGCCCTAACAATCTTTTTGAAGTCTAGATGAGTTTCCTCGTCTACTCACCACCTTTTCATCAACTTCAAATATTTGTTCAGTTGCTGCCTTCCAGTTCAAGCTACTTTTCCAGAGGAAAAAAAAATATCAGTACTATATTTAAAACTAATTGCCAAACATTCTGAATGCTGAAGGTGGCCTAAATAAAGAAAGTTCAAAAAACAGATAGTCATAAGGAACTGGAAACAAGCTTCAGTGATGCCACCACATTTGTAGACATCTCACCTTTCCATTGGAAATTTAATACCAACTTATCATTACTTTATGAGATATAAAGCAGTGTCACAATCAATTGTCATTTTTTCAATTTGACAATTGGCTTATTACTTTTCCTCTGACAGTGGTGTTCTTCCTGATTGAGTATCATTTCTCGGCAATTGTTTTGAACAAAACACTGTCATCTGTTGTGGGAAAGAGAATTAAAAAAAAATCTGTTGACCCTTTCATCTTTAATTCACCCTCCTAAGAGAATGTGAAGTGCATATGAGGCTCTTTTAGAAAGTTAGCTTTATAGTTACTGCCACAGTTCACTCCTGTTATTCCTTAATGATATTAAAAAATTGTTTTAAGTTTCACATAATGTTCTCGTTGAATACCCATAGGATTATAAAAGGTTATGTTTGATAATGTAAAATTACTATGGATGCTCAAACCAGGCCTATATTTTTTTCATTTATTCTACAAATGTGTGAAATACTGGGGAGTTAAAGTCCTGCAGGTGAGGCTTGACCAGTCAAAGACAGGAGACATGAAGGAACCAACAGATAAATTCATTCCACAAACATGTGAGCACTATATGTGCCATATGTGCCTGTATATTCCAGGCACTGTACTTGCTTGGTGATATTACATGTACCTTTGTCATAGACCACATAGTCTTGTTTTTTTTTTTTTTTTTAATGGTGAAGAGGTAGTTTTCCTTCCGTTATCCTGGGAGCTACTAAAAGTTGAAGTTAACTAGAATATTAACAAAATAAAAGGGCTTGCATGTACAATATCTTTCATGAACAGCCATTTCATTTAATGATAGCAAATTTTGGAAATCTTTTTTTTAAATTTTTTTATTTTACTTTAAGTTCTGGGATAAATGTGCAGAACGTATAGGTTTGTTACATAGGTGTACATGTGCCATGGTGGTTTGCTGCACGTATCAACCCACCATCTAGGTTTTAAGCCCCGCATGCATTAGGTATTTGTCCTAATGCTCTCTCTCCCCTTGCCTCCAACCCCCCCCTACAGGACCCTGTATGTGATGTTCCCCTCCCTGTGTCCATGTTCTCATTGTTCAACTCCCACTTATGAGTGAAAACATGCAGTGTTTGGTTTTCTGTTCCTGCGTTAGTTCGCTGAGAATGATGGTTTCCAGCTTCATCCATGTCCCTGCAAAGGACATGAACTAATTCTTTTTAATGACTGCGTAGTATCCATGGTGTGTATGTGCCACATTTTCTTTATCCAGTCTATCATTTATTGGCATTTGGGATGGTTCCAAGTCTTTGCTATTGTGAATAGTGCTGCACTAAACATACGTATGCATGTGTCTTTATAGTAGACCACCTCAGCCTGGAACTTATTGTTCATATCACTATCAGTATTTTTGTCAAACTCATTCAACAAGTCTCTAGGAGTTTCCAAACGTCTCCATATTTTCCTATCTTCTTCTGAGCCCTCCAAACTGTTCCAACCTCTGCCTCTTACCCAGTTCCAAAGTCGCTTCCACCTTTTCAGGCATATTTTCAGCAATACCCCACTCTACCGGTACCAATTTACTGTATTAGTCCATTTTCATGCTGCTGATAAAGACATACCTGAAACTGGGGAGAAAAAGAGGCTTAATTGGACTTACAGTTCCACATGGCTGGGGAGGCCTCCAAATCATGGCAGGAGGCAAAAGGCACTTCTTACATGGGAGTGACAAGAGACAAATGAGGAAGAAGCAAAAGAAGAAAGAAGTCGATAAACCCATCAGATCTCATGAGACTTGTTCATTATCATGAGAACAGTATGGGAAAGACTGGCCCCATGTTTCAGCTACCTTCCCCTGCGTTTCTCCCACAACACATGGGAATCCTAGGAGGTACAATTCAAATTGAGATTTAGGTGGGGACACAGCTAAACCATATCAGGTATATACCCAGTAATGGGATTGCTGGGTTGAATGGTAGTTCTGTTTTTAGTTTTTTGAGGAACCACCACACTGCTTTCCACAGTGGTTGAACTAATTTACACTCCCACCAGCAGTATATAAGTGTTCCCTTTTCTCCTTAACTCTGCCAGCATGTGTTATTTTTAAATTTTTTTAGTAATAGCCACTCTGACTGGTGTGAAGTGGTATCTCATTGTGGTTTTGATTTGTATTTCTCCAATAATTAGGGGTATTGAGTATTTTTTCATGTTTGTTAGCCACATACATGTCTTCGTTTGAAAAGTGTCTGTTCATGACCTTTGCCCACTTTTTAATGGGGTTGTTTGCTTTTTACTTGAGTCTTTTAAAGTAAACAAACATCTCATCTCCCTATAATTATAATATTAGGTGAAGAAGAAATCTTAGAGATCAAGTCATTTCTAAAACATTTTAGAAATGACTTGATCTCTAAGATTTCTTCTTCACCTAATATTATAGGTGCAACCCAGGAAACCTAGAGATATCAATTTTCCTTTTTTTGTTGTTAATGAGAGGATTAAAAAGTAAACTCAAACTACAATTACCGTAATTTCATAACATAAATAACATTTTAACCCCAGTAGGAAAGAAATTATCTCAGAATTCTAATACTCTGTTACAAATTTGTGAAACCTCATTAAATATTCTAATTCTCATTTCACTCCCATTCTAGCTGCCCTGACACTGGACCCTCCAAAAAGCCTTAATAGGTGAACTCTGTCATAGACTCTGTTTTCTAAGAAACCCATGCCTAGACATTGGTCTTCTTTTATTCCCATTTTAGAGATTAAGATAAGTGAGACTTAATCAAATTTGTCCAATGTTACATAGCCTGTAAACTGCATGATTAGGATTCAACTCCAATTTGCGTAATATGTCTGAATGTCTGATTGTTATGTTATTTCTCAATGCCCCAATTTATCCATTCTAACACTGTCAAGTCCTTTGACTTAAAACAATGGCATAAAACTATTTCTTTCTTTCTCACATAATTATAAATTTTGAGAGATATCCCTGACAGAGGGCCAAAATGAAATGTATTAAAATAAATATAAAAAATTTAAGGTGAACATGACTAGATACCCACCCTATATTTAGCTTCCCCTTTTTCCTTACTAAGAGAACCAAGATTTGGTTCAGAGTAGCTGGCTTTGTCCCAGCTTCCACTGTGGCTAAGGGTAGCTACATCACACAGTGTGGCTGAGGAGATGTAACTGGAAATCACTAAGAGGGGATTCAAGGAAAGCTCCGTAAGAAAAAGACACACTTAACTAAAATACGTGCTGTGCCCTTCACCTCTGTCCCTTATTCTATGTAGATTGTGAACCTGACACTGGAAAAGGAGCATTCATTTTACAATCACCAAACATTTTTGAAAATAAAAACCCCATGCCAAGGGAGTCTCCGTTGAAACACAGAAGAAACTTGTGTTGCTGGGAGTGTTGTTCAGTTACAAAATTAAGTCCAAACTGCCCCTCTCAGCACTTCTATTTATAGGAAAGAGAAATAGATCCCTGAATTGTTAAGGAACCATATTTTCAAGTTCTCATGACATGGAGCAGAACACAATCCCTAACGAATCACTGACACAAACATATCTTTTTTAAAAACATAAAAATAAAAAATTGAAAATGTGGCTATATATGAAGAAATTATGAGAGTGTCAAGTAAAGAGTTTAAATGCCCAAATGTAGGCATTAGGAATTGTCAAGAGATACAGGTAGGATACCCTCCAAGGTGGAAACATAGAGCAGAAAGTAGAGATATGGAGGAAATCATGAATCAGAATGAAGAGGGGTGAAGAGATGGACCAGGTGCTAGGTATTAAACAGTTGAAAACACAGAGCTTCAGCCATCAATGCCTAGAGTGAATTAACATCAGCGGCCACATCCAAGGGCAGATGGAGGCTTCCCATCCAAGCTAAGCATGATAGTACAGCATGAACTCTGCTGATAGTACACTCCACTGTGTAGAGTGCACCCAACTTCTCTTCACGCTGACATAATGCTTAGGTTTAAACCAAACTTTCTGTGCAGCTGGTATGAAGTGGAAAGACTGGATCTGAAGTTGCCAATGAAGCTCTTAGAGAGGAGGTAGGGTCCAAAGCTAACAGGACTCAGGGCTCACTCAGCCTTCCTTTTGTGACTCATGCTTTCATGTATTCATTCACTCATTTTTTTCAACAAACTTATGTTGAGCATCTAGTATGTTATAGGTATTGCTAGCAAAAAATGGAAATCGCTAAGTACTAGCAAAATATAATATTCAAAAGGATAAAAACATGACTCACATACAATATATAATGATTAATTTATATTAACTTCAGAAGGAATTGGTGAAATCATAAAATATTATCAAAGAGCATTTAAGCAACAGAGAATTTATAAGGATTAAAGAAAGAATATTCAAGTAAAATGTCTGGAAAGAAAGAAGGGATTAAAGGAAGAATATTCAAATAAAATATTCCATATAAAACTAGTAAACTGTCCTCTGCAGTTACATTTTCTACTAGACAGAAATTATTTGCATGTCTACTGGACAAAAACCTACAAGTTAAAATGTGACATTACAGCATCAGGGCTCTGATTTATAACAAATAGGATAGCAAACACAGGCATATTTGCCTCAGTTATTAAATAGTCTTTGGGTAAATCTATTATACAGTGCTTCAGAATGACACTGAAAGGACACACAACTGTCTTTGCCTTTTTTCTAAGTATTGAATAATTTTGGGAATAAGAAGCAGATTCTGTGGGTTGTTCTGTTGAAACTACACTTCCCCAACTCCAGGAAAAGAAATAAAGAACTTAAGAGAATTAAGTCCTCAGTGTAAACATATACCTGAAACTTAATATGACACTTCATTTGATTCTCACCCAACCAATCAAGGTGATTATTATTAAACACATCTAAAATATTTTTTAAATTGAGGCTAAAAGCATTGCAATCACACACAAAAAGAAGGAACTAATTTCAAATTTGTAAATGTCTGTTTCCAGTCTTCAAGCTCTTTCCACTTAGGCCATGTGGACTCTCATGAAATGTATAGATGTATTGAGCCATCCACTGACTGGTTAACTCAACAATACTTAGTGAGTACCACCTACACACCCAGCAATCTTACAGGCTCTGGCATTGCAGGGATGAACAATCTTTTCCTTCATGAAGCTCACATCCTAAGGGGCTCCAGACCTTCACTTTGGACAGCCATCATCACAAGCATTTCCCCTAGATATATGTATATATTTAATACTAATTTGAAGTGGTTCTATTAAAAAAAAAATGTATTCCTCTTTCTGTTATCTCAGCCCAGCCACAGATGCCTGCTCCTTTTATCTAGTGGCCTCTGCCATTTCTTGCTCTCTTCCAAATCCATTTCATTCCCTGAGTTCAGAGCTGCAGAGCTTTTCTTGTAAGTCAGACAGACATCTCACAGACTCCATTCAAAGGTTTCAGATGCCTACATGACCAGCAGCTGCTGTCGGGAAACCTGAGCCAGGAGACTGCTCATGTATGACCCTCCCCTGTGACTGCTGGTATAGGCTGGGTCTGAGATGGACAGTCAGCCCAGGATGAGGGTGGCTTTCACTTAGGATACATGACTCAGGAAGCTGCTCCTTATTACAACATGTTGCAACTTCATCCTATATGAGCATAATTCAGGCCGGCCCTCTTAGTGGTCATTCACAATGGAGTATATCACTGGCAAAACAGAATTCAAAGCCCTCCTCCTCCTCTACCAGTGGTCCATGTGTGAGAGGGCTCCCTTAGGCATTCAGCAAGAATGCAAAACAGCAAGAGCACAGTCCCTTGCAGCCTGTGCAGACCATTTCCTTACTTGCTCAGAAATTGTGGTAAAACTCATTTCCTGCCTTTGAGTTGCAGTTATGTGTGATTGTGTAATGATTAAACAGCAGGCCATAAAATCCTAACCTTCTAGAGCTCTAAGGACTGTATATCATTGTATGCCCTACTCCTCCGCTTTCAGACAAGGCTACACCTGGGTCATTACATTCATATTGGAGAAATCCAACTGTAGCCCAAAGGAAGAGAAGGCAGAGGCTCTCACTATTGGCCTCAATCAACCATTGCAAGGTTTAAGAATAATCTGCTGCCAAACACATGTTTCCTGGTACGTCAATGAAATCCCTCAAACCACAGCTTAATGGTCCGTCCTTCTCTTATTCTGTATTTGTAACGCTGTTGTGAGACTGGTCAGTATCCACTAAATTACAGTATAACACATTGCAAATACAGTCTTCCCTTCTCTAAATATTTCCAACTCCCAAGTGTCTGGATCTATGTGGCTGTGGTGAGTGAGCCATAAAGTTGAACTAGAATCCACGCATTCATCCCGGTGCACTCCCTGAGGGCCAGAAACAGGAGATTCTAACTACTCTGTGTAAAAAGTAATTTTTACTTCCTCTAGAAGGATAGCCAGGTCCGGTCTACTCTTATTATTCCTAGACCAAAGGTGACAAATTGAGGCCCACTTATTGTATTCTAAAGAGTTTACCGTATATTTTAAAGGAATAAACCAAACTAACACACTCCTCATTAAAATACGTTCTATTGTCCTTCCTTGAAAAGTATACCTTCATAATGACAAAATTGGAAAAGATTTCTAACATCATTTATTTTAAATGACTGGAAGTCAGCACGATATCAGTGAAAATATGAAAACTGAAATTTAATTCAACTTGGGGTGCTCTATTGGAAAGATGTCAATGTTAGGATGAGTTCTAAAGACATAAAATGTTTTAACTATTATATATTCCATTCACATAAATATTTTCTTACCTTTATTTCAGCACATAACTATGTTGTTAAAGAGATTCTCATAATTTGTGTGCAATTGGCAGTAAAGCCAAATTACATACACTTCTCTTGAGCCATTGTAGTTCTTAGTTTTTAAAAATTAATTTCAATTAGGAGAAATTCTGAGGCAATAAGCAATTGGAATTGTCAACGAATTCTTTAAACAATATTTAGATTCAGAAATTAATTATTATTTTACATATCATGTTAAAATATTTTAATGAGGTCACAAACTATAACCACAGAAGTATCATTAAAATTTTAATTTTATCACATAAATAAGGCACAATTGCATTTTATCACCTCTTTAAAAAATATTCAACTTCTGTAGTATTTCTTAAGATAAACACGTTTCATTTTTCTCTTCTAGTGGAATCTCATGTCCTATTGGAACTTAATTTAGTTGAAGGCATTTAGTCAGTATTCTCAGTGGGTATCTGAGAGTGGTTATGATGTCATACTTGATATGTTTCATTAAGACATCTCTCCTTTGCCTAAATCCAGAAAAAAATATGTATGATCTCTGAATTGATCCCAATGTCATTTCTATAGGCCTAGTTGAGAAAATAAATCAAAAATACGTATCCTTCAGAGTATGGAAAATGTTTCTGTATTTCAGTCAACATTCTACTTTGACAATTTTTTTAATCTACCAGATTTGTGCCATTATCCTAGGCCTGCCGTCGGTGGTCTCTGAATTACTTCAATAAAGCTGAATATTTTTATTTAGTTTTTTGAGAATTTGTTAAATTATATTAAATATTTTTGTAGAAATAAAATTATTTACAATTTCAGCTTTAGTACCAATGTAATGGCTGATGTAAAGAATTGGTATCAGGCTTCACACTTGTTACATCCAGATCAGTGTTGTCCAGTAAAATTTTCTTCAATGATAGAAATATTCTGGATTTGAACTGTCTAATACGGTAGTTTCTCTCCATATGCGGCAGTTAAGTATTCGAAATGTGGTATGACTGAGGACCTGAATGTTTTATTTTGTTTAATTTTAGTTCATTTAAATTTAATCAGACGCTTTTGACTAGTGGCTACTATATTGGACAGCAGAGATCCAACTTACATTTGAACACATTTAAAAGTAATATGAATTTATCATATTGCAAAATATTTCTCTGAATTGATCTCAATGTTGCCAATATTGTAAGAATTTCTGAATATTGCCTTATCTCTACTTGGAAACCATGTCTCACTATGCAAAATCTATTGACTTCATGCTATCTGTAAAATTCAGTAATTTATCTTATTCTTATGTAAGAGTTCTACTGGTCAATTTCTTTCCAGATTCTAATATCCATCTCCAATATTATCCCACCCAGGACCGAGATATGGAGGAGTGTTTGGCTGGGGCCTGAACTGTTTTTGTGCTAGGTGAAACTTTCTGATACGGAGTTCTATGACCAGGGTTCCTCTTATCCAAATCTAGGGTAAGGTATGTGGGGGAAATAAAAAATACTGCATTTAAAAAGGAAGTAAGGAGAAGAGGAAAGGAAATAGGATACAGTGATTTATCCTGCCCTCCTTACTGTCGGTACTTAGGATGCCCAAATGTGGGGATAAATGATAATTGGCAGCTTCTGACCACAAATTTCTTACCATTAAAACGTTCACTATTCTGAAGAGGAGGCAAGACCTTATATAATCAATATGTTCAAAAAGTTTGATGAGTAATAATTGAATGAATGAACAAAGCACATATCTATATGCCACTTCCCCCTTACAATAGAAGGGGCTTTCAATCAGCTCCCCTTTGGGGCCCAATAATTTGACACATTTAACTATAGTCCTTAGAGGACCTTGAAAAATGATATTACATCCCTAATATTCAATTTCATCTGTAAAAATTAAGAAGTTTGCATATTAAAAAAGATACTTTCTTCCTGATCTTTACTAGGATGTTTATATGTTCACTATCTAGATTTCTAACTGAATTGTCGAATCTCCCTTGTGAAATGATGACAAAAATGGTACGTCCAGGTATTCCTCATTACAGGAACACCATTTCAGGGACACTATATATTAGTTTGTTAGGGTTGCCGTAACAAAGGTCTGCAAACTGAGTGGCTTCAACAGCAGGAATTTATTGTCTTATAGCTTTGGAGTTTAGAAGCCCAAGATCAAGTATTGACAAGGCCATGCTCTTTCTACAGGATCTGGGGAATGATTTTCTGTGGTCCTGTTTTCTAGTGTCTGGTAGTTCCTTGCCTTACGGCAGCATAAATCCAACCTTACAAAGCTTTCTTCCTGCATGTGTGTTTGTGTCCAAATTTCCCCCTTTTTATGAGGACACTAGTCATATTGGATTAGGGGCTCACCCTATCGCAGTAGGACTCCATCTTAACTCACTACATCTGCAGAGACCCTGTTTCCAAATGACCCTTTCGAATAAGGTCATATTCTGAGATGCTGAGGATTTAAGACTTCAATATATATACTTGGGGGTAGGGTACATAATTCAACCCATCACACATACATTCCAGATTCCCCTATTTTAAGATATACTGCTACATTTCATTCACATTGTACTATTCTCTTTTTCTATATTCTTTATATGTTTTCCTGGTAGATTATGTATCATTTCCATTTTATAGATGTGAGGTAAGAAGAGCAGAGAGAACATAAGTGATATTCCTAAATTCACAATTGTGTTTGTATAGGCTCATAGGTGGAAAGTTAATACTCAGTGTCAACTTGATTGGATTGAAGGATGCAAAGTATTGTTCCTGGGTGTGTCTGTGAGGGTGTTACCAAGGGAGATTAACATTTGAGTCAGTGGACTGGGAAAGGCAGACCCACCCTCAATCTGGATGGGCGCAATCTAATCAGCTGCCAGCGCAGCAGCCAGAATAGAAACAGGCAGAAGAACGTGGAAAGATTAGACTGGTTTAGCCTTCTGACCTACATCTTTCTCCTGTGCTGGATGCTTCTTGCCCTCTAACATCGGACTCCAAGCTCTTAGTTTTGAGACTCAGACTGGCTTCCTTGCTCCTCAGCTTGCTGATGGTCTATTGTGGGACCTTACCTTGTGATTGTGTAAGGGGAGACTTAATAAACTCCCCTTATATATACATCTTTCCTATTTGTTAAGAGTCCTGATTAATACGCATTGTCTCAAATGAGAGTTTGGACTTGGACTTTTGGGTTAATGCTGGAATGAGATAAGACTTTGAGGGACAGTTGGGAAGGCATGGTTGTGTTTTAAAATATGAGGACACGAGATTTGTACTGCATTAGTTCATTCTCATGCTGCTAATAAAGACATATCCAAGACTGGGTAATTTATCAAGAAAGACATTTCATTGACTCACAGTTCAGCATGGCTGTGGAGGCCTCAGGAAACTTACAATCATGGCAGAAGGGGGAGCAAACATTTCCTTCTTCACATGGCAGCAGGAAGGAGAAAAATGAGAACCAAGCGAAGGGGGGAACCCCTTATAAAACCATCAGCTCTCATGAGAACTCACTTGCTATCATGAGAATAGCATGGGGGAAACTGCTTCCATGATTCAATTACCTCCTACTGGGTGCCTCCCACAACACATGGGGATTATGGGAACTACAATTCAAGATATGATTTGGGTGAGGACACAGCCAAACCATATCAGTTACCAACGCTGGTTTCAAAGTATCCTACTCTCAAGGACAGTGATTTTATTCCAAGACTATATTTTGTTGCTTCTTCTGCATACATGATTTATTTTTCTAAAGGTGTCTTTATTACCATTACTTTAATTCCCACGTAAACTGAATATTTAAAAGCTACTCAATCTTGCCTGCTTTCTCCGCCCATACAAATTCCAACTTGATCCTTTGTTATTGTATTTGGTCTGAAGAACAAGATAAACCCTTAACAGAAATTGACCCTGGGTTCTGAGTCTTCTTGCAGACAAATTGAAAGGCTGTTGACCCTGGACCTCAAACTCTGAATTCCTCAGAGTCACAGGAGTATCCCAGGGCATCTAGCTGATGGAATTTCTGCACTTCCACAGGGGCAAACCAGAGAGTTGGTAGGAAAAGCCAAGAATCACAGGTCAAGCAGAACTTGGCTCCGCTTGGCCATGCACTAGCTATAAGTAATATCTCAGATTTAGTAACATAATCTCCTAATATAGTGGGACTCATCAAAATGCACATAAAACATTTTATAAATTGTAAAGCATTATACAAATACTAGTTCTTCGTGTAATGGAAAGTATATTTCACCACTCTCCCACTGGGCACTTTAGCTACCACTTATGGCCCTGCTACTGTCTCCAACCATTTAGGTGTTCAGGACACTCTCCTGTATTCCTCCATATCCTTCTCATGGAGACTGTGTTGTCCACATAGAGTGGGTCAGAGGAAGACTGACTAAACGTGAGGCACAATTAGGTCCTATTCTACTGGATGACCAGTATGTGTAGAGAAGGCTGAGGGTGGGAGGACCTGTCCAGAGTAGATGTTCTGGGAACAGTGACTGGTCCCCATCCTGCTTCCTGAGGTAAGCTCTAGATGTTCCTTGCTCAGGACTGCATTGTTACTTTAATTTATCCATGCCACTCCTCCCTTCTCTTTCTTCTCTATACTATGAAATCCTCATCTAGTCTCAAGCAGGGAAGGTCTGGAGAAGTTACAATGGACCAAATAATCTTCCAGTTATTTCCAAGTTTTTCAAAGTCAAGAGTTTGAGTGCACTCTTCTCTGATCCTCTGTGTTGACATTCCTCTAGTTAACGGATAACGCATGTTTAGATGCCTGGTAATAGGAAGGGCTTCAGACCTCAGGTTCAAGGGAAATGGACTGGGGGAAAGATATATGTTGACTCTTAAAAGTATTATAACTACCTGAAGATCTGGCCGATACTTAATTCATAGTGGAGAAACTTTTGCTACGTTATAAGGCAAAAATTGCAAGGTGAAACTCACTCTATGTAGGTCATTTAACGTAAAATTAGTCAAAGAGGCTTCCAGTGGGGAGCAGAAACCTGGTACCATCTTACCCTGCTAGTATCAGCTGTGTAATCTGGGACTGATACCTGAACACCAGTAGGTGGCTGAATAATAGCCCCCTAAGATATCAGGTCCTAATCTCTTGAACCTGTAAGAGTTACCTTACATGAAAAAAGGATCTTTGCAGGTATGATTATATTAAGGTTCTTGAGATGAGGAGTTTATCTTGGATTATCTAAGAGGACCCTAAATGCAATCACAAGTGTCTTAGTCCATTTGTGCGGAGACTGGGTAATTTATAAAGAAGAGAATTTTATTTCTCATGGTTATAGAGGATGGAAAGTCGTTGATAAAAGTATTAGCAGGTTTGATGTCTGGTGAGGGCTGCTCTCTGCCTTCAAGATAGTGCCTGTTGCTGCAACCTCCAGAGGGGACAAATGCTGTATCCTCACATGATGGAAGGAATGGACAGGTGTGTACCCACTCCTTAAAGCCCTTTTATGAGGGCCCTTACCCCATTCATGAAGGCTCTGCCCTCATGACTTAATCATCCACTAAAGGTTCCACATCTTAATACTATCACATTGGTGATTAAGTTTTAACACATGAATTTTAGGAGACACAAACCATAGCAACACATATCTTTACGAAACAGAGGCAGGGGGAGATTTCAGACACATGGAGAGAAGACGATGATGTGAAAATGGAGCAGAAAGTGATTCAAAGATGCTTACACTGCTGGCCATGAGATGAAGGAAGGGGCCACGAGATAATCAACAGTAGGAATGCTCACAGCCAGAAGAAGCTGGAAAAGGCAAGGACCCAAGTTGTCCCCTAGAGCATCTGGAGGGAGTGTAGCTGTGTAAATGCCTTGATTTTGGCCCAGTTCTGCTGATTTCAGACTTCTGGCCTCCAGAACTGTAAGAGAATAAATTTCTGTTGTTTTAAGTTTGTGGTAATTTGTTATAGCAGCCCTAGGAAACTAATACATACTTTTGAGTCCAAGTTTTCCATTTGCTGAATTGGAGGTGGAAGGGAGAATAGATCAGTAATTCTCAACTCTGTATACACAAGAGACTCAGTGGGAGAGCTTACGAATTATTCTGATAGGGGCCACTTCCAGAGACTCTGATTTAATACCCTGGGGTGGAGTCTGAGTATCCATACTTATAAAAGTTCTCCAAGTGGTTATAATGGTGCAGCCAGGCTTAGGAGTCACTAGACTATGTGGTTCTTCCCACATCTAACATGCCTAATGGTCTGAATATGAGATAAGAGATTACTGGAGAAGACAAGACAAAAGAAAAAACACCCATGATAAACCAAGAGAAGCCTGAGTGGTATGTAAGACAGCCAGAGGGCATCAGAGCAAATCTAGCTTATCTCTTTGGTATTTGCTAGCCTTCCTCTCCTGGGGAGGGTGTAATCATCTTCCCCAACAGTAAGGGACACTTTAGATGTGTGTGACTTTCAGAAAAACTGCATCAAATGGCAAGTCAATTTACTTTTGTGCTCTGCCAGAATAGAAACGAAAGGCCCAGCAGAAATTCAAAGAACTTTCTTTCTTAATAATTCATTCATCCATTCATGAAATATTTATTAGAAGGCTATTCAACATTCAATCATTCAACAAATATGTATGAGGCATATCCTGTGTATCAGGCACCGTTCTAGGTACTTGAGATCTAATAGTAAACAAAATCCAGAAAGATTCTATTTTTCACAGGGTTCTGGGAAGAAACATTCTGTGGTGAAAAATACATCGGGGGTGTGGAATAAGAAACGAGGTTGGGGGAAGGCGTGGTAGTGCCCATGCTTGGACAAGAAGGCCTCACTGAAGATAAATTTCAGCACATTCCTTAAGTGGGGAAGGGCAAGAGCAATGGCCATCTGGTTAGAGAGCTTCCCAAGCACAGGGAACAGCAGCACTGATGGCCAATATTTTCAGTAAATCTAGAGAATCTGCTATTCTCAGAACTTGATTAAAGAATCTATATATTTCCTTTTGCTTTGCTGTATCTCAAAATGCTTTGGAAATGGAAAATGGAGCCTGTTTAACTCCAAGTAGAATGGAGCATAGGGAATACTGCTTTGATGAGGAATTGGTTCTATCAATAAGACTCTTCTTTACCCTTTTTTTTAAACCAATAAAGGCAGGAAAGGGAAACTTTTCAAACAAATAACCCAAAACTAAAAGTTAAGCTATTGTGGGACTTTGGTCCCCAAAGGGCAAATTCCTCAACAAGAAGCTCAAGGGAGGAACAGTGACCAGGGTGGCCGAAGCCCTTGAGCTCCACATTGTTTTTCCTTGCTGTGATGTGATTTTCCTTTTACATTTTTGGACCAGTCCCCTTTCCAATTAGGGATCACAGCTGCTAAGAATAAAGTGGTGTCTGTTTAACTGGCAGAAGGCACAATGGCCCACTCAGGCCATCAATGGGAGTCATTGTTCGAGAAATATTGCCATTGAGATTTTCAAAATGCTAATGAAATTACTTTCTCTTTCAATGTTGATTGTCACCCAGCTCCTTTTAGAAAAATGAAGGAGGGGTTTTAATTTTAATTATAGTGGACCAAAAACATTTCTCATGAAAATACAGATTCAGAATTTTAAAACTGCCAGGAACTTTTGATATTATTTGTGTAACCAACTCATGTATAGAGGAGAATGCAGCCCAGAAGGCTGAGACACTTGGTAACAGCAACACTGCTGCTGAATGGCAGAGTTGGAACTAGCACTCAGTCTCGTCCATCTCCATCCTGCTTTCTTTCCACTATAGCAGGCTGTGCCATCAGAAATATTTGTTAGCGACATCTGTAATTCACCATCAGATTTTCTTTGCCATGAATGAGTGCCAAGTAAGTATCTTCCTCCAGCAAATTTTCTTAGTGCTCAAACATGAAATCTAGGAAGACATCTCATGACCTTCTCCTCGCTGAATCAACACTACCTTTTCCACTCAAGCAAGGGATGTCCTTCTACACTGCCTAGGGGAATCAAAGAAATGTATTCTTTTGGGTAGAGGCACGTTTCCTGGTGGAGCATGTTCTGTGGCTTATGTGGACTTTAGGTCTCAAGACTAAAAGATTGATGAGTTCATCTTTTTCAGGTAACCTGATCAGCAGTTTGTTGCTGGAAAAGCACTCCTTCCAGATAGCTGAGGGTGCTTTCAGCCATCTGAATGAAGTGCCCTGAAGACTGCACACACAATAAGCCTCTTTTTAAAAGAGGATCCCAGGCCAGGCCTCATGCCTCACGCCTGTAATCCCAGCACTTTGGGAGGCTCTCTTGAGTCCAGGAGTTCAAGAACAGCCTGGGCAACTTAGCAAGACCCTGTCTCTATAAAAGAAAAAAAAAATTAAAGAGAATTCCTCTAACAATCTGGAAAATAAAAGTACGATTCAGTCCCCACTTAGATTAAGCAAACTCTACTTTATCTAAATGCCCATAATTCTTCTGTGATTAACGGTAAACATGACCCTGGTTTAGACAGGCAGCTTTAGCACATAAAAAATTGCAATGAACTTGAAATGTAGATAATTTTTGTTTTTAAGTACTTCCATTCAGTCATTTATTCAACAAAAACATTAAGACCTACTAAAAGGCAAGCCCTGTACTAGGCAATAAGGAATAATCTTCAGCTAAAATGGATTTCCAGTTTTGCCGTGATTTTCAGTGTGACTTTTGAAAAATTCATTTTCTATCTCTTAGCTTCGGTTTCTTCATCTTTAAAGTGAGAAATTTTAATACTTACCTCGAGATCTTCACACACAAAATGTTAATACTTTACAAACTGTGAAAGCTTCAAATCAAAACAAAGATTTATAAATACTGTATAATCAATCCTTTTGGAGGATGTTTATTAATAACAGTAAAGTGCCAGGCACTTGTACTAGTGTCTCAGCTCGCACTACTCTAACAAAATCCCACAGACTGGTTAGCTTAAATAATAGACATTTACTTCTAGTCTGGAGTCTGCAAAGCTCAACATCAAGGTGACAACCAATTTGACTCCTGGTTAGGGATCTCCTCCTGGCTTACAAAAGGCCACCTTCCTTCTGTGTCTTCCTGTAGCGAAGAAAGTGAGAGAGCAGGGGTCTCTCTTTGTCTTCAAATGAGGACACTAATCCTATCCTGAGTCCCCACCCTCACCACCTCCTCTAAACTTAATTACCTCTCAAGGACAACACGTCCAAATACTATCACACTGGGATTTAGGGCTTCAACATATAAATTTGGGGGGCACACTAGGATCTTTTACCCCTTCCTGAATCCTCCCAGGTAGGCAGTATTATTTTCTTTAAACCAGCACTAACTGAGACGTACCAAGGGAAAGTGTTTGCCCAAATTCCTAATGCTAGGAGATGGAGGATCTGAGAATCAAGTCATGTCTGTTCACTGTTGACTCTGAAGGCTCTGATGTGAAAGTCATGCATATATGACTTCTACAAAACAGACCTGACTGCCACCGAGCAGGAGGAAATAAATGGCACTGAAACTCTTGGAGTAAACTAACCCAACTGGTTCATAATATTTCATGCATTTACAATGATGTACATCCCCTGCCCCTAGCAATAGAAATTGTCTCCCAAGGCCAAATGCCTTATCTCTTGATATAAATTCCAGAACCATCAAAAGAAATAATGGAAATCATATCTCCAGGTCAATCAGTCTACAAATTTGACAGCTTCATCAAGACATGTGTGGTCTCCACTATCAAAAAGATGTTTTTGTCTAGGGCCAGGACATTTTAGCATGATAAACTCAGATAAATAAAGTCTACCTGAGGCTCCTACAAATAATTTCAGGAATTGACCTTCTTTTCAGGCCTAAACACTTGTATTTTTTTTTTCCTATCAAAAGCAAAAAATGAAAACAAAAGCCTGAAACACTAACAGCAAACATTTCTAATTCAATAACTTCTTTAGAACATTAAAATCCAAGAGGAATATGAGGATACAAAACTTCTTGGGGTTTTCTCCTTTCTTTTTAAGGTATCATCAGTGGTCCTATATGCAAAAGCTGAAATCAACCTCGCAGGCACCGTTGACTTTTGAGTAGGACATTTTGTTCAGTACTTGCCTGACAAATTAGTGGCCATACTCTTGTTTCCAAGTAATAATCTAAATCCTAACCTGGGGCCACCTTGCAATGTTAGTTCCATTATGTCTTAGGTAACAGAGAGAGGTTAGGGGAGACAAATCAAGCTCTCAAATGTGATTTTCTGGGCACTGGCATTCTCCCGGAGCCTGAAACAAGGTCATCAAGTTAGGAACACAACAACTGAAAAGAGCAAAAAGCAAACAAAGACGGAAACAAAGGGCCAAGGCCATAGAGCAATAGTTGAACTCGGTTCCAAATAACTGTTCAGAACCAATGTTAACACTCTTTCCCAATTCTGAGAGTGACTTTGATTTAATTCATCAGAATAATTCAATTATGCCATTTTAAAAATTTCTATTTTTCAGATTGTTTGCTTTGCTTTGTGTAGTCCATCTGCCAAACTGCAGAGAGCCTCAGTCAGGCTCACATCCTCACTTGGCCCTCACATACGCAGCGTGTGTCGTATTTATCATGCCACATAGTCCCAAGTTGGATTTATACATGTTCATTACTGTGTTGTGAAATGTATAAAGATATCTGTATTTGCTTCTCACTCATAGTGAACCCTGTATATGTTCTATCTTTTTCTGTTTAGCCTTAAAACAGCCTTGCAAAGTAGCTGGAAAAGATACCATCACTCCCATTTTACAGATACAAAACTATTAATAAGGTTCAAGAGGTTCAGTGACTTGCATGATAAAGGCTAGTAAGTTTGGTGAGGTATTACAGGAAGAAGATAGACTCTGTAGCTGAGCGGACCTTGTACCTACCACCTACTTTTCCTTCCTCTCTTTTTCCATTCCTCCATTCTCCACTTTTCCCCAGCAGTCAATAACTACCAACTGTTTGAATTAAGCCAGGTAGACATTAGCTTCTGGCAAATTTGTGGTACTACTTCTTTTCCAATAATCCAAAAACAATAACCCCAAACCTGACCTGTGTCAAACTTGAAATTTTAGGTCCATTTCATCTTACCCAAAACCTGATCTTATCCTACATCTTAGCTACTACAGGTATTTTGCTGGCTATTATGAATAAATGTGTATGCTGTTCAATAGTATGGTACAATAATTTGTACCATAACTGTGACTGTCATAATCACTTGAGTATTCTTTGTCTCCAAGTAACCTTGAGAACAATGATTTAAGGAAACAATGTTTGGGGTAAATGAAAAGCTGAGCAGAGTTCCATATATGAGAATGACGCCCTGGAGCCTGAAAAAGGGAAGCGATAGCAGTTTCACCCCCTTGGCTCCAGCAAGCCACCATTTTTTTCAGCTCCCTTACAATCCAACTACTGGTTTTTTTTGTTGTTGTCAGCAACAATGCCAACTCTTAACTGATGTCCTTAATCACATGGCTGCAAGCAAGCTTCTGACCCCCATATTCTTCGTTCAGGAAGTGAAGAAACATACCCAGTTGCCTCAATGTAAAGGCTGAATGAGACTGTGTCTGAAAACAATCAGCATCTTTATGATTAATATCAGCAAAGGTCAGTGGGTGGGGAAGTGGGAGATGTAGAGAGATAGGAGAAGAAGAAGGAGAAGCAGTAGCATGGGAAACCTACAAGAATTTATTTGTAAGTCAATTACTGATTTCCACATGTAGTTCCTCCTAGAGGAGAAAAAAATTAGTCTTTCTTAGGGTATGCAGAAAGACATGCTAGTTCTGCCAGATATTAACAAGGGTTACTAGAAAAAAAATGAGACCTATAATCCTAGCACTTTGGGAGTCCAAGGTGGGCAATTGCTTGAGCCCAGGAGTTTGAAACCAGGCTGAGTAATATTGCCAAACCCCATCTCTACAAAAGAAAAAGTTACTCAGGCATGGTGGTGCATGCGTGTAGTCCCAGTCACTAGGGAGGCTGAGGTGGGAAGATCCCTCGAGCCTGGGAAGGTCAAGTCTGCAATGGGCCATCATCATGCCACTGCACTCTAGCCTGGGAGACAGAATAAGACCCTGGAAAAAAAAAAAAAAAAGGAAAGAAAGAAAGAAAGAAAAAAAGAAAGAAAGAGAGGAAGGAAGAAAGGAAGGAAGGAAGGAAAAAAAAGGTTGGGGGGTGGTGAGACAGGAGAGAGAGGGGGTTGGAAGGTCCAATGGTCAATACCCGACTAAATAAAATTTAAGAATTTCTATATATATGACCTTTAATATGTGAATGAGAATGGATAGACAAGACGACTACAGATATGTTGGATTTACCAAATGGATATGATTGTGGAAACATTTTCTCAGAATCTATCTCACAGAATGTTCTGTGGAACACAGTTTGCTCAGTTACATCTGCAAAGAAACAAAAAAGACAAGAACTTGGGACAAAATGTAGTTGAATTTCTCACGTTTATGTAGTAACTTACAGTTTATCAAATACTTCACTGATGTAATCTCAATATATGATGTTTTAGTCTCACTGTCCTTTGAATTTTACCTAATTCCATATGGTTCTCAGTTAAAGTGGCTCATGAGCTATGTAAACAACAGCAGAATCCTTTCTCAGTCTCCCCTCAATTTTTCTCATTCTTTCCATTCCTATTTTTTCTCCTTTTTCTTAAAGACTGGATACTGGGCTGAAGGGAAAGCTACCTCCATCCTAGACCCCACACAGGTCCAGCACTTTTTCCTCTTCCAGTATGATCCTAAGTAAGAGGAGTAAGGGGAGTGCTAGAAGTGCAGTTAGTTATTAGTTCAATGGATGTTTATTGAGAATGCAGCATAATCAGAAATGCTGGGAGGGAAAAACAACAAACTAGGACTATGTATAAAGGTAAGTCCAAGTTAGATTAACATCTCAGTTTCACTCCTGCTACTGGACAAGAGATAGAGACAAAAGAGGAGTCATCTTCTATTACTTTATATCATGAACATTGCTAGATCTGGTTTCACTGGTTAAGAATAACGTGGGTGAAAAAAAATCATCTGGTGATCTCTACATCATTTTTACTAAAGTGGCAGCTGTTTGTAGGAAATAGTATCTGTTGTTGTTTGCCTCCCAGTCTTTCTTTTTTTGAGAACCATGCCTTTCCTTATTCCCTTAAATCTTGGTTCATACGGTTTGGAAGAACTTCATCCCCTTGGATCAGGGAGGATACACAGGCAGAGAACTCCATCCTTGGGTCAAAGGATCAGTTGAAGGATCAATACTTGATGTCAGCAGGTCAGAGAATGTCAACGTTTGCTGAATCGCTCAGGAAAAAGGAATTTATGTTCTCTGTGATTGTGATCTCTGTGAGAGTGAGGTAAACCTGGAAATTCTGGTGACCATGTTAACCATCAATTGAAAGTGGTTTCCTGAGAGTAAATCCTAAACTGAGGAAGACAGAGCTGAGAGAGAGAACTAGGCAATTTCCTGATGGCATTATTTGCACAACTGGATCTAGCTGTCCTGAAACTAGAAACACTTCTGAAGTTTTAAGGCTTTTATTGAAGGGTTCAGTCTTTACACAACGGTCTCAGCTACAATCTTTTGTTTCATGCGAGCCCATTTTCTCCTGAGCCAGTCTGTATGCCTAGCACCCTGGGTTACTAAGGCAAGAAGCCACTCACTCTAGGACTTGCACAGTTCGACGATATTGACACTCTCTTTTATAGCTCACTGGGCATCCAGTGTCTTCCCTTACTTACTGATAATCTAAGTTATGCTTTCAAAAGATATAACTAGCACTATGGGGTGTTTTTGTTAGGAGGGTTTCAGGTTGTCTATTTGAAGGTATTTCCAGATATAAAAGTGTAACTATTTTTTTAAAAATTATGTTTTCTATGGTAAAATATAGATTGTCTTCTTTCTGACACAAACAGTCATTAAAAAGCTGTATTGCAACTGGTGACAACTGGCAGAGGGAAAATATAATTTTCCTATTGATCCTTCTTTGTTTCCCAATGTACTTCTGTTAAGCTAGAGGTCTAAGAGCAGAGAACATATTTTTCTTTGATTTTTCTTTGAGCATTCTGAGTCATATTAATTAGTCCATGTTTTCAAAGTGCTTTTTGAGATGAAATCTTTATTCATCAGCAAAACCGGATTTTTTTTGTTATCATAATCATAACAAAAGATGCTAATTAGCCCACCTGCCATGAAAGAACAACTTCACCTTTGCATTTAATGACTAGAAACAACATACCTAGGTATCCTATTTATTAATTCACAAGTTAAAACTTCATAGGCAAGAAATATACACTTTTACTGTTACAATAGCAGTGAATATTCCCCGCAATGAAGGAGGGCATTTTGGCAATGCCGTGTACCACCTGAAAATAGAATGTTGCTTATGTGGGTGCCACAAGGGAAAACCCATTATTCTCATTGTTTCCATGTCATTGTTTCTAAATATATGAGAAATATTTCCATATTTCTAGCAGTGTAGACCTTATTGAAGTAGTCCATTCTCAATACCTGTCCTATGAATATTGCTTTATGCCATTTCTATTCTATTTTTATAGATGGGAAAGAGTTGTTTGTATTTTTAGCATTTAAATAAAACCTGGCTCATATTAGGTTGGTGCAAAAGTAATTGCTG
Organism: Mandrillus leucophaeus; assembly: GCF_000951045.1. NCBI lineage: Eukaryota > Metazoa > Chordata > Mammalia > Primates > Cercopithecidae > Mandrillus > Mandrillus leucophaeus. Next base: position 3,002,511 of record NW_012101288.1, on the reverse strand, counting down.
TCATTGCCATTAAAATGAATCTAAGAAAAACCATCTAATAAAAACACAAATTCAAAAACAATATCAAAAGCCAGACTTAAAGAACATAAGTATTTAGCAATCTGAACAGTAATGAAAAGATTTCTCTCAGATTCTTTTCCATAACATGCAAAGAGAAAATATTATGTTCTCTGCATTATCCAAATATTCTTTGGCATTTTTCCTAAGTTATATTTTTATCCATGCTGTATTTTTTTGGATATCAGATGTTTGATAGGGCATTTGAAATGACTTAATTTTTTCCCTAGGAACTAAAATTATTTTTTATAAATTTTTCTTACAGAATCAAAACTATTTGGAAATCAACATTAATAGCCCTATCATCTGAGAAAACAGAGAGATCTATAAAAAATCTATCATAGAGCACCAAGTATACTACAGCTCTTTAAGCTTTAAATCTAAAAATAAAATGTTCATGACACTTGTTTGGAAAGTGAGTTATAGAAATACATTTAATTCAAATGCCTCTTTTTAAAAAATTAGTTTTGAAGCCTTTGTTCCATAATAGATGGCCCAATATATGTGCAATTCACTAGTTGCAAACATTTGGGGATTCTAGGTTACTTCTTTTGTGGACCAAGGTACCCTTGAATAAACTGAAATACTCATTCAGTAAAATGACACCCCAGAGTCAGAAGAGCTAAGGGAGCACTGAAAATCACCTACATTATTATTCTCAACCAGATTCTATTCCAGGCTAATCTATCTGGTTCATACATGGAATGAGTCTAACTGAAATCTTTGAAAGTCTGATGATATATATATAATGTTGAGAATCTGGCTTCTAAAACAGTCTTACTTCTTAATTTTGAAAATAAAACAGGTTGGTTTATGAGTTTTTATACAATCCTATTATCCATAGTTTATCCACTATGTCTAAATAAGGAATTTATAATAGCTGGGCAAATAAACTCTCTTCCATCAAAGAAGGAAGTTAGAAGTATTTTAGGGGACTTCACGTATGTCTGTAATTTAAGATTTGGAGTAAGGAAGAGGTGACTGTGACATGCCCTCTGCTCTCAATAGTCTCAGGTCTGAGGAGAGGCAGATGTGAATCTGCAGTTATGAAGCAGTGTAACAAGTGCAATAACAGAACACTCTTCCAAGTGCCTTGATGGCAGAAAGAAAGGAATCATCAACTCCACTTAGAAAGCCCCGAGAAGACTTCCAGAGGAGATGTTTGCACCGAGATTGAAAGACAAGTAGGAGTTCTCTCTACAGACAAGAAGGACAAGGGGAGTCCCAGCAGAGATGTGAAATATAATGGCAGTTTGAGAGAACTGTGTACTTTCAGTAGGATTGGAGAGTTAAGTGTACTGAGGGAGGTGGTGGGAATTAAGGTTGCAAAGGCACACACGTACATATATTTACACTTTAGTATTTCAGTCATTTTTAAAAATGTACAAATAAAAATAATGGTTTTCATACACTGATTTAAATTAAAAATATACAAATATATCATTACAATTAATTTCACCTGTTTCATGTGGCTCCCACTTGGGGGTTGCATTATACATTTATGTATTTTTATTGGGCAGCACTCTAGACTATGGGCTTCTCATTTCTGCACCTTCTGTGCCTAATATGGGTCCTGTCACATAGTTCAATACCACACCCATCAAGAAACAACAGAAGGAAACAGAAGAGCTATGGAGGATTCTGTAATGCAGTGAAGGTAGTTGTTATCAAATGACTTCTCTCTCAACAGTGGTGTTCTTGGACTGATATGGCATGATCTGCTACTGAAAGATAATAATAGTCATCTTTTTCTCAGTTTTGGCAGGCTGGAGGGTGTCAAATAAAAGGATTTTCTTTCTTTTTTTTTTTTTTTTTTTTTTTAGTAGGAACAGGGTTTCACCGTGTTAGCCAGGATGGTCTCAATCTCCTGTCCTCAATCAATCTGCCTACCTTGGCCTCCCAAAGTGCTGGGATTACAGGCGTGACCCACTGCGTCCGGCTGGATTTTGTTTAAGTAGTATTTTTTGCTCATGAATTTTTATTAAACCTTTATAAAATAAAGTAAATAAGAAGCGTAGTCAATAAGAAAAATGGAAACGAGCCCCCCTCTATCACACACTGGAAACTTCTTTAGAAGCAGTATTCCGGGTCCTTCTACAACCTATTGCTCAACCTCTTCCATTTCAGTCCAGTTGGCTCTCAACTTCTGACCTTTGATTGCCTGCCTTCTTTGGGATCTTCTGCCCCTTGGACAGAAGTCAATATTTAGCTTTGCTAGCCTTGATGTTTGATGCTACTCTAGATCTTGATCGTCTTCCCCTTCTGGCCTTGGGTGGGGGAATCATATCCCAATTTGAGCCTCTTGGTCTTCCTAGCCAATTCTAAATTGTACCCACAGAGACATAAGGTGTTAGGCCAAGAAGACTTTATTGCTTTGAGCACTTTGCCTTTGAGAAGTGTGAATCATTCCTAATGAAATGGGCATCAGTCCCCATTGATCTGGGGATGCCACAGATAACACTGTCATGCTCCCTACAAGAAGACAGAAAAGTTTATGCCAAAAATTCATGGTGGTTACGAGCTTTGGAGAGTTATTGAGAATCCAAAAAGTAACGTGATTTCTGGTCAGAAGAGTGGGATGCTGAGGAAGAAGATTCACGTCACGTGGAATGCATAAACTAAAAACTCTAAGAAATATCACTTCCCTTGTCTTTTTAAAATTCAATTTAATTCTGGTACTCTACCCCATTCTACCAGGTTGACAGAATATTCAATCTCGGACATTATGTGGGTCTCCTGTCTCCCAGGTTTCCATCAGGATAGAATATACCTAAACGATGTCTTTAAAACAAAGAAAAGATATGGCCTTCTAATCTTTACTTTATGTGATGACCATTGATATCTCAGAGTCCAAGCCACAGTAGTCCTCCAGCCTCTCGTGGTTGTTAACTCCTGTGCCTTTCAAGTGTCAGGAAACACTTTCTAAGGCTGGGTACCTTCATGATACAGGCCCCACCTCCCCAGGCACTCATTATAGTCTTAACTTCTGAGTTCTGTATCCTCTTCAGGGAGCCATATAGCAGTTTATAGTATACACATCTATACTAGTCTGGAAACACATAAATCTTTCTCCTCTTTTCCATTCAAAAGAATTTCTCTCCATTTCTTTGCCTTCAAAGACTTCACTGTTTCATCTCTCCCTCTGGGACATGATCTTTTTAAATACCCATAGGATTTCACGAAAGACAAAAAGAGTTATTGACTCGAGGTTGCTTTTACAAAGGCTCTGGCTTCTACCAGATACCGGAAGCAAGATACGGTAGAAGAAGTAAGAATAGAAAATACAAGGAGAAAAAAAGCATAAATGGATGTTTTAACCAACGAAGTTGAAAGAAGAACTATAAAAAACCACAGATGTAGACAATGGCTTCTTTGTGTTTTTACCCTATCTCTAATAGCTAGTGTAGCACTTGGCTCAACAAATACAGATTGTATAAATGAATAATTGAGTGAGTGAATTCAACAAGATTTATATTGACCCACCTTTCCTAAGGCATACCAAATTTAAGCTATCTCCATCATTTTCTCAGGATGCCCACCTAATTTGGTCTATCAATGTGGCAACTATCTCAATATAAAAGAAATGGACCTTGTTGTTATGGTCTGAACCTTCAGTGCTGCATGTGTTAGACTAGCAAGATCCAATCTCAGACATTTCAAACATCTTTAACAAGCAAAAAGTTTGTGGGCCTATTTTCTTTCCACTACTGCATGAGGAACTTCGATGGCAAAACTGGTAAATCTCCTTCCAATTTTAATATGGAAAGAGTCTGCAAATGACTGCTAGGCCAAAAGCACCTGCAAAATCAGCTTCCATGTAGAGAAGAATAAATGAAAAGATAAGAGAGAGTGTGAGTGAGGCTCTCATGCCTTCAACATGTCCTCAGATTGACAGGACTCAATTTTTGTCTTCACTCACTAAAAAATGATCTGCACTCATCACTATCCTTCCCTCCTTCAATCCCTCTTCCATATAAGAAATGTTTCCCCCCTTTTTGTTCGTTTTTTGTTTGCTTTTAACCTTTCCTCCGTTTCTGATTCCCCCTTTCTGAAAGCAAGCTCTTCTGTTTGGGATCTGTATTAGTTATCTTTGCTACAATGTCAAACCCCCAAATAGTAGTGACCTACAATTTTAAAGTTGTACTTCTCAGTTGTGTGTGTGTCATTGGTGGGCCAGCTATGACTTACTCTAGATTATAGCTCTACTGCACAAGTCTTCTCATTCCAGGATACAGGCAGAGCAAGCAGACCCCAGGTAGAACACATCTTCTTCGTGGTAAGAGGGAAGAATAAAAGAACCGATGATGTATGTCAAGTTCACTCATATTCTTCTGAGTAAATCATGTCAAATGGCGAAGCCCAAAGTCAATAGGATGAAGATATACAATCCTCTTACAGGGAAGAAAGAGTGAATAATTTTGCATAATAATGCAATTTGCCATAGGATCCATCTTACTTCTTCTGGAATCCCCATTCAGGGATGGTATTCTCTACATTGTATTTCCAACTTGTCTTTCGCCTCACTCTCTTCTCTCCATAGGTAAGCAAGCTTGGGTCTTTTACACTAAAATAAACAACAATTAATCCTTCAAATTCAAGTTTCCTCTATCTATTAGCCAGTTACTCCTCTTTCCCCCCTCAAGATTCTTTTAAGAGCAATCAAAGTCTCCCATCTCTATTCCCTCTTCAACACATTGCATTGTGGCATTTCCTACCCTACCCACAAAACCCTGAAGTGGCTGTTGCCAAGGTAACCAATACTCCCTTAGCTGCTAAGTTCAGGGAGCACTTTTTCAGTCTTTATCTTCCTTGGCCTCTTTGCCAAGACGAAGTGCTGTTGACCACTGCCGAGGCTATCACTCTTAGTGACTTTAATATGTGCTCTCCTGACTTGCTTCCTATTTTTATGGATGCAAACTGTAAGTATCCTTTGAAAACTGTGTTTCTTCTAGTTCTGGGTTTGTGAGGGCCCAATAAATAATATTTTCTTTTCTTGTGACTGAAAGACAGACAGAAAAGTCAGGCTAGTGGAGATAAAAATGTAAGCTATATTTTTTGATGAAAGCTATACTGGAGATGTGGTTTAGTTGTGCAACGATAATGAATTTCCTACAACTGAAACTCAAGAGTAGATGTGTTTACTGAGTTGCAGGCAGTGGTGAAACCTCATAGGCCTCCTTATGGGGGCAGAAAATTTTTAATTGCTTCTCAAAGAGCTCTTTATAGGGAGGCAGATGCCAAATGGGATGAGGAAGAAAGGATTGAGCCTTCCCAGCTTTGAAAGGACAGTTCCTCCTTTCAAAGGTGCCAAACTGATAAGCAACTCCTCCGCCTTCTAATTGACAGGGCAATGAGAGGTCAGGCTTGTTACTCCAACGGAAGTACTGCAAGTCCCTCAGTGTAGAAATATGAGTCAGGGTGAAGGAGGCTCTGCCCTCACCCCACCCTCTGTCCCCCTCAACATCCATTTCTTTATCATCAGTGTTCTCCACATATCTGCCAGGCCTACCATAACAAAATACCACAGACTGGGTGGCTTCAAGCATAGAAATTTACTCTCACAATTCTGGAGGCTGGAAGTCCAAGGGCAAGGTGTCCAAAATTTGGTTTGGTTTCTCCTAAAGGTTCTCTCTTTGGCTTGCAGGTGGCTGCCTTCTTGCAGTGTCCCCACATAGCCTTCTCTCTGTGCTTGCACATCCTTGGCATCTCTTCCTCTTCCTTTAAGGACATCAGTCATATTGGGTTACAGATCACCCTAATGGCATCATTTTAACTTACTTACACTTTAAAGACCCTCGCTCGAAATATAGTCAGATGCTGAGGTGCTGAGCATTAAGGCTTCATTATACACATTTGCAGAGGACACAATCCAGTCCATAACACCAAGATTTCATTCACTACTTTCTTCTCTACTGTAGCTACATGTACTCTGCAGAATCTAATCTACTCATCCAGATTGAACTCTCACCAGACACTGATAACTCAAATAACATGAATTCATTCTCTTTGGGAGTCGGGGATATTTAAGGAAAAATATATGTGAGAAGGTGTGTTCAGGAAAGAAGACAATGGAGGGGACAATGAGTTTTCTGAAATCCAATCCAACACCAGGCCCTCGGCCTGAGCACAGAGCAAAAGGGGGCTATAAATGAAAATTAAAGAATTTGTATGAGATTTTTGTTAAACCTCAGGCTCAACCAGTTTGGTGACCACTAGAGAAATGATGGTCCTGGGTTAGGAAAACAGGCAATCTTTCCATTTCTTCAAGGGACATGCTGTGGCCTGAGGACAGTTAGGAGCATGTTGTCAATTGGTACTGCATAGCTTTGGGGATGCCCCAAGGTGTTAGGCGAGCAAGGAAGCAGCATTATCATGATGAGTGCACACAGACATAGAAGATGGAGAGGCAGAATGTGACAGGTTCATCTCTTGTGAGACATTGTGGGAAATCTTAGACAATGTCACTTGGAGTACAGATCCGAGGCACCACAGAAATGCAAAGGGTGTCATGACCAAGAAATGTGGGTTTTAATTATAATGTAACTGTTTTTACACTTGTTTGGGATGAGGTCTGGAAGGATATGGGTTACACTGAAATGGCACACAGGCCCCACCTGCCTTTCCTGCATCCTCTAGCCCCATAACCCTTAGAGTCTACTGCCAGCCAGGACAAGTTATCTGGAACACCCAGAACTCACCTGGCTGCTTCTTACTTCCATGTCATCGACAATCTGACTTTTATAATGAATGCCCTTCCCTGTCTTACCCCATGATTATTACTCCGTTTTCTTTTGAAATCATGCTCAGACATCACTTGGAGGGGGAAAAATTTTCTAAATGTCCCTAAATTTAATATTTCCTTCTGATTAAAAGAAGGAGCATTCCACCCCTTTAATCAGAACTTCTATCTCTTTTCTTCTTTTATTGTTCTTCACTGATCCTCCCACGGGCAGGAGAATCAATGGAAAAGGAAAGATTTTTTGCTCTTAACTTTATGTAGTCTGGTCGGGACCCAGCACTTCCACAGCAGTAGAGTTTCCAGTCAAGATTTGTTGAAGTGAACTGAAGAGAAATGAACACAAGAATCTAGAAAATTCCCTTATTTGCCTTTTAAAAAGATATCATGAGAGTTAAAAAAAATTAAGGAAAAAAGTAAAAGAAGAAAAATATATGCAGCGAAGAAGGGTTTTTTAAAATGTGTCTGTGTGTGCATGCGTGACATATATTCTTTTATGTTAAGCAAAGCTCTGACCTTTGAAAAGATAAATGTCGGAATAATATAGAATGACATGAAGCCTTTCCCAGTATTTCCCATACAACCGCATAGCTTAGGAGACAACCTAAAGGTACCACTGATTTTCACATGGCAATGATTGCAAATTCTAAGGCACAGTGAAAAGACAGTAAGATAATGTTGAGACCTACCCCATAAGAGTCATTCATTTGGCTTTTATATAAGGAGTGCCCACTTGCTAAGAGGGAACACTATTCTCCACTATTTCACGTTTCCCACTAGAAACACTAAAGTCACCCTCCTGGCCGCCATCCCCACCCTGCGACCTCCTCTCCAGGAGAGTAGTGATATGTCTAACCGAGGAGTTTGGGAGAAGCAACAAGCCTGTTCTATTCCTTAACAGCTACAGGGAAAATTCTGCCTCTGTGAGGGGTGGGTGGCCTGTCTTGCCCCAGTAGTACTTGTGACTGAGTGGGAAATTCCAGAGTTCCGCATTAGGAAGCAACATCCTAGTTGTGGGATCCTCTAAAACTCCAGCCCTGCTACATCGCGTTCACTGCGACAGCCATATGGTCTCCTCCCTCAAGAAACTCACGGTTCGCAGTAGGGACCAGACATATAAATATATAATGACAATATAAGGTGGTGAGTAATGATTGAAATAAGCATGGGCACTGTGCAAGCACAGGAGAAAGTCACCTGATCCAGCTTGGGGAGGTCAGGGAAAGCAGGAGCAGCAAGCTGAGTGTTCAATGATAACTAAAAGTTAGCCACCAAAATAGTAAACAGCAACTGCCGTTTATTGACCAAGTACCATGTTTCAGGATGCGTGGTAAGTCACTTTACATAACCTAGCTCAATGAATCCTCACAACAGTCTGTAAATACGTTCTTACTTGCATTAGAACGATGGGAAAATGAAGACTCAAAAGTTATTTTTATGAGCTCACACAACTTTTAAGTGATGAGGATGGAGGCATGCATTTTTTTTTGGTGCTTAAAATCAGGATTTGGCAAACTTTTTCTATAAAAGATCAGATAATAAATATTTAGGGCTTTGTAGATTATGTGGTCTTCATTGCAACTACTCATAATTCTGGTGCTGTGGAGTGGAAATATCCATAAACTATACATAAATCAATAAGTATTGCTGAGTTTAAATAATACTTTATTTACAGATAATTTGAATTTGAATTTGAATTTCTGATTATTTTCCTGTGTCTTCCTGAAATCTTCTTCTGACTTTTTCCAACTATTTCAAAAGGTAAAAGCCATTCTCAGCTGTGCAAAAGCAGGCTGTATAACAACGGGTAGCAGGTCAGATTTGGCCCATGAGTCAGTGATTCTCTAGCTTTGCCTTGAGTCATTTTTATGCCCGAGTTTCTGATTCTTTCCTGCAGTTTTCCTCCTCAATTGTGATGGTTGAGATCTTTGTTGTCTTTGTTTTTATCAGAGTATAAGTTATCGGATTTTCTTTGACATTTTCTAAGGTGGAAAATAATTTATTGTCTTCCTAGATTGCATTTAGCTCAAAGTAAGAACGTTATAGCTTATGAGGGTACCAATTAGAATTCATTACAGTAGGTTTGCCCTGCCATTAATCTGAAATATTTGGGAAAATTTTACCTTTTGTTCTTTCAGCCTTGAACTTTGTTTGGTTTCCATTTGGTTTTCCCCTCACTATTCGCCAGCACATCCCTCTAAGAAAGTCATCCCTTTATAGGAATGGTTTACCGATGAGAAAACCAATGACAAGTAAAATGATGACTTCAGAAAATGACCCTTCCGTTTCTTACAGCGTGGAAGTGCAGTGCATCTGAGAACGTTCCTTAGTTTCCCAAAGATGAGAAGTTAAAAGCCCTCATAGAAATTGTGGCACGGAAGCCTTCTTGTAGGAAAGGCTCTAATAAAGTAAAACTGTCAAAGCTCAAGTCTGACCCTTGGAAAAATTGTGAAGGGAGTGGAACTTATTTTCTCAGCACTTTCCATCCTTGCCTAGAGTCCCTATTCCTGCTCAGTATCTGCTTACCCACTCTGCACCCTTAGGTGCCCAGTGTCCTCAAAACACCCTTTGTCAGCTACTTAGATCAAAGTCATAAACAGAATAGTATTCTATCTTTCAAATCTATGGGACAAGAACTGTGTCTTTCTTAACATCCAGGAATGGGTCATTTTTGGCAGAATTGCTAGTTGCCTACTCTAAAATCCACTCTCCCCCCACCACCCTTTTTTTAGTAATATAACCTTACATTGTTATCCAGGCAAGTGACTGTCTGAAATATGTTTTCCCAGCATCCTTACCTGTGAGATTCCTTAGCTGTGAGCAAATGATTAAGTTCTACACAATGACATGTAAGGGGAACTTCTGTTTAGCAGCTTTCAAGAAGCATGTTTAGATATCTGGTATGCAGCCCCTCTTTCCTCTCTTTTTGCCCCATTCTCCCTGGAGTATGAATGCTGTGGCCAAAGCTCCCAATAGTCATTTTGACCATGAATATGAAGGACACATGCAAGGGATGGTGGATGGAGGGCTGGAAGGAAAGTTGGTCTCTGATTTCATACAGCCACCAAGTTAGCTCTGGACTACTTTAGACTTCTTTTATATAGGCAAAAACATAAAGATAAACCTCTATCTTATTTAAACAATTTGCCAGGGTTCCTATTATATGGCTCCACCTAACTCTTAACTTGAATTTGATACAATAATCAAATTAGCCAAACCCATGTGGGGAGAAATATTATCTCTCTGGCTTTTTTGAGGCAGTTTAACTGATACACCATCAGGTATCCAGCGACTGATAAATGTGAGCATGGAAACCTCCAAGGCTGGTTACAGCAATTTCCTGGCTCTTACTTCCCAGTTCCAGGTCAATCCTCAGCTCAGTTCTGGACTTTGGGGTCTTCATCTTACCTAGAGAGACAAGATAGGATAAGGGTCAAGAGCACAAACTCTAGACTTCCCTCGCCCATACCTGCTTAACCACTTCCTAGCTGTGTGTCTTGGAGTATACTAGTTCCAACCTCTTTATGCCTTAGTTCTCCAGCATAAAAAAGATGACATGAATAGTAACTACCTCATAGGATTATTGTAAGTCTTAAATAAGTAAATGTATATAACATGCTTATTATAAAACATCATCTAGCACAAAGGGACGCTACCTGAGTGTGTGCTATTATTATTAATGTCATTATCATTAGTATCTTTGACAATTTGGCCTTGATGTTGATAACAGTTGATATTCCTACTACAGGGTTTTGTTTTGTTTGTTTGTTTGTTTGTTTTTTCGAGACAGTCTCACTCTGTCACCAGACTAGAGTGCAGTGGCACGATTTTGGCTCACTGCAACCTCTACCTCCTGGGTTCAAGCTATTCTCATGCCTCAGTCTCCCAAGTAGCTGGGCTGACAGGCATGTGCCCCCATGCCCGGCTAATTTTTATACTTTTTAACTAGATATGGGGTTTTGCCATGTTGGCCAGGCTGGTCTTGGATTCCTGATCTCAGGCAATCTACCCATCTTGGCCTCTCAAAGTGCTGGGATTACAAGCCTGAGCCACTGCGCCTGGCTGGTTTTTCTTGTTTATTTTACTCCTTTAGTAGTTTATTTAAAATATTATTTGAACTATAAAAAATAAACATTAACTGTTAAAAATATTCAAGTTGGGTATAAGTCAATAAAGTAAAAACTAAAACCCCTTCCTGCACTGGTCTTCCCACTCTCACTCCCATTGGCAACCACTGTTAACTCTTGCACATGTATCCTTTCAGACACGTTTCATCCACGGAGAATCATACAGAGACATCAAGAGACAGAGAGAGAAATCCTTTGAGTGAGATACGTCTTTTTGTTGTTTTATACTAAAAATGTTCCTAGCATATGCACTATTCTACTTCTTGCTTTTTTTGCTCAATATCATTTGGACATTTAGAAAATGTTCCCTTGGTATTAGGGAATTCCATAGGCATCATAATTGTTTCCATACTCTTAGTATCATTAAAAATTGTTACAATGTACTTCCTTGTACAGTATCTTTGTGCACCTGTGTGAGTACATTTGTTAGAAAAATTCCCCAAAATAGAGTAGCTGGGTCAAAGTGTATGTACATCATAAATGTTGCTATAAAGCTCTCCAAAAAAAGTGTGCAGTCCACTGATAGGGAGTTGGAGTTCTATCTCCCCACACTATCTTTAAGATTGGATGTTTTCAAACTTCTAAAATAGTTGCCAACCTGAGACATGAAAAATAATGCTTTTATTGTTTTAATTTTTATTACAAATAAAGCCGAGAACCTTTCTGGAAATTTATTATCACTTTTGTTTCTTTTTTTGTGGAATGTGTTTGATTTACGTTTTTCCCGTATTTGAATCTTGCCATTTCCTCAAGGACTCTGGGTTTCTGTGCTCTGGGCAGCCTCACATAGAGACTCCTGCTGCATTTCTGGTTTCTGACATTGGCCAGTCAGTTGTCATCTTGGCCTTAGTGTCCTGGCTCCAAATGCTCTGTCCTAAATGGATCAGGGAGAGAATTGAGGGGGCAGATTTAGACACACCAATCCAGGATCTCTAGGTAACAACATAAAACATTGTAGCTCCTCTTTTCCAAAGCTTTGGTTCCTTCATGAGGTTTCAGGATCAGTTATGTGGCTCCAGGCCTCTCTAAGCTGCCACGAGTCCTCACCCAAAGGTCCTGCGTCTCCAACAGCACAACATATCCTGGAGAGAAATGCTTGCTCTTTAGTGAGGACTACACAGAAAGTCCAACAAGTCCTACCATCCTACCGTCATCCCATGTCAGAATGGAATCCCTTCCGGAATGGTTGAGATGGCCAAAGTCCTCCAGGAAATAAGGTCTCCCAAGCCTGGGGCCATGCATAGCTCACAAGATGGGAATCACCTTCTAGCAGCAACTGTAGCTCCAAAATATTGAGGATACAATAGACAAAGTGGAGTTCAGACAACCAGCTCCAGCTCCACCACCTGTTAGTGTCACACTTTGGCACTGGAATTTAAGACTTTGGGCTTAAATTCTCTCATCTTCTACTTCTTCATCTGTGAATGAGAAAAGATTTGTCCTCTCTACTGCTGAGTTATTGTGGAGACCAAATGAGAGTGTATATTGTGAAAATATTTTATAAACTGTAAAGGACTGTATGATTTTTATGGCTATTGTATATTATTATTATTGTTAATAGTAGTAGTAGTCTTACCAGTAGCAGTAGTAGTAGAGTAGTAGTTCTTTACTCCATCTTCTTGCTTTCAAAGGCAGAAAATTTCCATTGGGATCCCTCGGGAGCACTTTTGGAGGGGAAGGACTGTATCTTATGCACCTATATATTAACGAGGGCCCAGCCCAGTGTCTTTGCCTGAACAAATGCATAATGCTTGTTGGATGACTAACTAATTGAATGCCTGAATGGATGAACAAATAAATAATTGAATGCCACTTGGTTTTCTCTCTGACCTTCTTGGAGCAACTTTAAGATATCTTTATAGTAGTACCACTAAGGTTTCTCCTTAGACCTTCTTTTCTGAACAGGAGGGAACGTGCACATCCACCTCTTTATGAGAGGAGCAGCAAACAACCTGTGGCTAATTTTAAAGGCCAGTTTTAAAATTTGATTTTTTTCCAGAGAAACTAAACAATCAATTTTTAGATGAAATTTCCCAGTTCATCAAAATACGCCAATCAAACAAAATATGTCTGTGGGCCATGATTCTGAAAGGTACAAAATTTGAATCACCTTTCAAGAATGTGTACAAAACTTTGTGTTGTGAAACAAGTGTGTGTAACACCCTCAAGAGGCCCTTTAAACTTGCCTTCACAATTCTCAAGGAAAGGCATGGTTTAGTTCACTCTTCCTTACTCAGGTGAGCCCCTTCACTGTCCTCCCATGGATCTTGCAAAACCTTGCTTTTCATCTATCCCAGGACGTACCTGATCTCAGGAGATGAGGGCATTTGGCAAAAGCAACACATTCTCCTTCAGAACAAAGAGCACAGTTATAAATCCAGCTTCAAGAGCTCATCACTGTGCTATCCCTATAGATCTCCACCACCAGATAAGCCATCTGACCTCTGAGAACAACTGCATTACACAGTACCAACCTATTCTTCCATAATTCCTCATGATTTTCCAATCCATCCTTGACCTCCTCACCACCACCTGGTCTGCACCAATCCATGCCCACCATTACTTTCAAGCTCTAACTCAATAGCTCACTCCTCTGGTCCTGCCCTTCTCTAAGAATGCCCAACTTCCACATTTTTCTGGGTATTTAAGTGTTCAGTCCCCAGCACAATGGGCTTCTGTGTGTGTTCGGTGAGTCAGAATGGCAAAGCGATACTCTCCAGAACTTTGACCCCTGGTTGAAGTGGGGTTGAATCCCATCTCTGTCATTAGGGCAAGTTACTCAATAGTTTATTCCACTGCCAGGTGAATAATCACAGTGGCCTGGGAGAGTTGCTGCAAGGATTACATCAGAAAACATATGTAAAGTACTCAGTTCTCCGTTTGACACATGCTATGAGACCTACTTTCTTAGTTTTACCTCTATTTTCTGGGAGTTTCATCTAAATCTTTTCTTTTAAACTGCAAATTGCCCATTTCTTAACAACAGAAACTAAGACCTATTTTTTAATCCCAGAAAAGTGTCTAGTACAGGCTGTTTATGGATTAGTCAATAATTGTTTCTGAAATTACCAGAATGTTTATATAATATTGAAGTCAAAGTCATGAGGGACCTATGAATCAGGTTTAAAAGTTGATGGCCTTGGCTGGGTGTGGTGGCTCATGCCTGTAATCCCAGCACTTTGGGAGGCCGAGACGGGTGGATCATGAGGTTGGGAGATCGAGACCCACCCTGGCTAACACGGTGAAACCCTGTCTCTACTAAAAATACAAAAAATTAGCCAGGCGCGGTGGTGGGCACCTGTAGTCCCAGCTACATGGGAGGCTGAGGCAGGAGAATGGGGTGAACCCGGGAGGCGGAGCTTGCAGTGAGTGGAGATCACGCTACTGCACTCCAGCCTGGGGGACAGAGTGAGACTCCGTCTCAAAAAAAAAAAAAAGTTGATGGCCTCAACAGAATTGGTGCAGTATTGTGTAAAATGGTGATTCTCCAGACATTGAAGAAGAAAAAAAATAAAATAAAACACTGAAGTTTGACACAGAAAAACTGAGTTATAGTATCCTTGATAAAGTCTAACACCTTGCTAAGCTTTTATGTCCTCATTAGAAAACCACCTGAGATGCCTGTGTTTCCAAGAATTGTTAAGGATCAACAGCCATCATAATATACTGTTTGAAATGAAAACATTTTCAAACAGAAATTAATATAATATAAAAACAAAAAGCCAGAGAATGACTGGATAACTTATACTTCTTGTACTTACCTAGGAAAGGAAGAAAGAGGAAGGCTGTTTCTCCTGGAAACTTCCCAGGTTCCCAGCATTGTTAGGATTTGAAGCCTTGAAATGCAGACATAATCTCATCCTCTCCAGGATGACCAGAGGTCAGGCTGTACTTCCCAAGGCTACTACGAGCCAGGTCTTCTTGCTTCCCAAACTCTACCCCTGCACCTGTGTTAAGCCTGCTGTGGCTAAAGCTAATTTCTAAAATATTAGAAACACTAGCAAAACCAGGTGCTTAACCAGAAATATTTTCCTCTGGGTTGACTATGTTTATAGAAAATTAAAAGTACATAGATATATCAGTCCCTTTTCATGCTGCTGAAAAGGACATGCCCGAGACTGGGTAATTTACAAAGAAAAGAGGTTTAATGAACTCACAGTTCCACGTGGCTGGGGAGGCCTCATAATCATGGCAGAAGGTGAAGGAAGAACAAAAGCATGTCTTTCATGGTGGCAGACAAGAGAGAGTTTGTGCAGGGAAACTCCCCTTTGTAAAACCATCAGATCTCTTGAGACTTATTCACTATCACAAGAACAGCACGGGAAAGACTCGCCCCCATAATTCAATTACCACCCACCAGGTCTCTCCCATGATACCTGGGAATTGTGGGAGCTACAGTTCAAGATGAGAATTGGGTGGGGACACAGCCAAACCAAATCAGGAGAATTCCAGCATCCCTATAGATTAAAGTAAACCCAAATTTCATCTCTATCCAAGTACCATTTTTAAAGCTTTTTCCATAATGTTGTTTTGGTTTTCTTACATTTGATTCTACTGCTAGTCTATGGAAGTCTTTGTCACTTGACAACTGGGAGTTCAGAAAAACGTGGAAAATTACTATCTGATAGTTGTTTCTTGCCTTTTTGAAAGAACCTAATATAAAAGCAGTTAGTCTCACATGGAATCACATAGCAGAAAACAAACTGTCTGCCATCCTTATTTCTGTCGAGCGTTTGAGCACTGGTGCAGGTCTATGGAGCATGCTATCAAGCAGAAGGAAGGCCAATCAGCTCACTGCCGAGAAGCCTCCTTTGCAGGGCTGCATTAATTGTATGAGTAGGGACAGGTGGTCCTTGGAACTCAGGGACTTCACTGTATCAGAACATGAGACTGCATCACAGTGTTGAGGCTAGACTTGCCCTATGCAAACAGCCTGGAGACCTATACAGAAATCCAGACCTCCAATTCACTTAACTTAAATTGAGAGGTACAGATTCAAAATCTGAAGACCAAATCCAGCCTGCAACAGTCTTTTTGGTTTGCTTGCCTTTTATTTTATTTTTGGGGCCAAATGATATTTTTTTACAATTTGAGCCAATTTTTAAAAATCCTTTAAAAGTATATTTCTTGACTGTCTTAGAAAATTGGAAGATCTCACCCCTGTGCTTTCCTGAATGGCAGCAATGCTGGCTGGAGCTAAGTAGTGCTGCCCCTTTACATGAAGTTTGTGCTTCCTAGTTTTGCACATCTCTCACCATTTCTGATTATTCCCCAAATATGAGGCCATTTGTTATGTTACTTGCATTGTTTTCTTGTAATAGGGATATATCTCTCCTATAGTTATGACTCTGTCAAAATTTGGAAAACTGAATAGAAAGCTAGAAGGAAGATTGTTTCAAGAAAATTGAAAGAGGATATATTTCCTTTTGAAGGCAAAGAATAAACTTCTGGCCAGGTGCAGTGGCTCATGCCTATAAACTCAGCACTTTGGGAGGCTGGGGAGAGCAGATGGCTTGAGTCCAGAAGTTTGAGACCAGCCTGTGAAACCTGGCAAAACCCCATCTATACAAAAAATACAAAAATTAGCTGGGCATGGTGGCATGCAGCTGTAGTCCTCCGTACTCAAGAGGCTGAGTGGGGAGAATCGCTTGAGCCCAGGAGGTAGAGGCTACAGTGAGCCGTGATCACGTCACTGCACTCTGGCCTGAGTGACAGAATGAGATATTGTCTCAAAAAATATAAATAAATAAATAAATAAATTCTGATATAATCACATACATGATATATGTAAATATAATATATACCTACCGTCATTCTCCTTCGGTTACAAGCTTCCACATTTGCCAAAGAAGAATCACAATAATTTTTGCCTTGAAAGAATTTCAGAACTCACTGGTTTTAAAGGACGTTTTGTGACAAAATCTAAGTTCACTCTAAGTGGATTTTATTGTAGAAACCACAAAACAAAATGCTCCCTTTAAAAATAAAGAAAGATGATGAAAAAAAGAAAAGAGAGAGGGGTAGGAAGGGAGGGATCCCCAATATCCCCAAACAAATTTTTCAGTTGGTTAACTTTCTGGAAAGAAAATAAAAGGCAGTAAAATGTTTTGCAATCTTACTGAAATTTCTACTGCAATCTAACACTGATCTGACTTGGGGGCATTGGTGTTGGTGACCAAGAGGAACAGCCACAATTTTTTAACCTTTCAGGAAGCCTATGGGACAGAATTTAAAGCATAGCCATGTAAGGCTAACAGACTCACTCGTCAGAAGAGAAGTTAATCCTCTTCGGGGCTTCCCTTTAAAAATAATTTTAAAGGCCCTCACTCAGAGAACCTGGAATGTAAAATTGAGTTTCAATTAACTGAAGCCCAGTGGAAAGGGGACAAGATGTGGACTCTGTCAAACTTAAGTCTGAATTCCAGTCCTTCCGCTCACACTTAATGTGACCTTGAGCAGGTTTCTTCATGTCTCTGTGTTCCAAATCTCCATTCTGGAAACTGGGATGACTTCTGCTTTACAGAGTTGATGTAAGGCTTGCATGAGAAGATATGGCAAACTGGTTCATTGCAGGTCCTCTCAAATGTTGGTTCAGATTCTCTTTTTCATTTCCTTTGTTTATAATAATGATAACCACCATAGACTGGAATGCCTATTACAGTTATGAGCCACCTAATGACATTTCAGCCAAGGAAGGACCACATATATGACAGTGATCCCATACAATTGTGTTATAATTGTCCAACATGCTATACGAGTTTGTGGTCTAGAAATTAGTCCATAGCCTAGGTGTGTGGTAGGCTATAGCATCTAGATTTGTTTAAGTACCATCTATGCTATTTGCACAACAAATTGCCTAACAATGCATTTCTTAATACATATCCCCATCATTAAGTGACACCTGACTGTATTTGCCAGACTGGCGCCCCTTACCCTAATTTCCAGTTTTCCCTGCTTTTAAAGTCTCTCCAGTCCTTTTCAAAGTATTTTAAGACATTGGAGCAGGTGTTATTCTTTTTTTGTAAATGGTCAAGTTAGAAATATTTTAAGCTTTGCAGGCTTTATGGTCTCTCTCAGGATTACTCAACTCTGCCTGCCATTGTAGCATGAATGGTAGCCATAGACAACATGTAAATGAATGTGTGTGGTTGTGTTCCAATGAAACTTTATGAAATTGAGTAGCTAGTCCATGGAAAATAGTTTGCCAACCTTCGCACTTTACAATGAAACTTCAGCATCCTGTACACATTGAAATTTTAACAATGCCTTAGGATAAAAATTTCAGTTTGTTTTAGGAAAGAGAGGGAGGCAAGGGAAAAGGGAGAAGAGAAATAGTTGAAGAATTCAATGTGAATTTATATTCATTACACTATTATTGTAACTAAATATAGAGAAAATAATCTTTCCACCTGTCTTAAGCTATTTAATTTAACTAGATTGTTTACCACTTATTAGCTCAATGCTCTCAGACCTAGTAAGACTAGTTAATATTTATTGATCACTTACTCTAGGTGAGTCATCTGTCAAGTGCCTACATGCACGATTTTATTTAATCTTTAAAATAATCCTATGAGATAAAAATAATTTGGAAACACTGTTTTAAAGCCAGGTAAATGGAAGCTTAAAAAGATGACTTTTCCTAGTATCACAGAGTCAGTAAATTAAGTAACTGGAATTTATATCCAGGTAGTTTGACTTCACAGTTGTTTAACCTCAGTTTTATTATACATAAAAATAAATTATCAATCTATATCTTACAGGTTTCTTGGAAAGATTACAACAGGGTAAGTATCTGAAAACACCTGGGTAACAATCATGGGGCACTAAATCAGTTCCATTCTCTTTTTCTAGTCTACTAAGCATTCATAATTATCTAGCAATCTTTTTTTTTAAAGAAACAGGGTCTCACTCCATCACCCAGACTGGAGTGCAGTGGTGTGATTATGGCTAACTGCAGCCTGGACATCTTGGGCTCAAGTGATCCTTTCTATTCAGCCTCCCAAGTAGCTGGGACTACAGGTTTGTGCCACCACATCCAGCTAATGTTTATTCATTTTATTTTTTTGTAGAGACAGAGTTTTGCTATTTTGCCCAGGCTGGTCTTGAACTTCTGACCTCAAGTAATCATCCTGCCTTGGCCTCCCAAAATACTGGGATTACAGACATGAGACACCATGCCCAAACATTTATTAAATATTTGTTAAGTACCCTCTATCTTCTTGGATTTGACTAATCTAGAACCACTGATTCCTTGGTAGAGGAAGTTTTAGTGTTGGCTTGGCAAAAGAAATTGTTTCTTTAGCCAAGGATATATGATCTTGAAGAGTCTTTGGCCTTGAGTTTCCATGATGTGTCTACTCAATCTTTCTTAAAATGCTATCTAATCTGCATCAGAATCCTGTTGACAAAATTTACATTTTCAGACACTAACTAAGATCACAATCATCGGAATGTTTTGGGGTGGGGCTCAGGTTTCTGCATTATTATCCCCAACTCTATTTTGAAAAAAACAAAAAACAAAAAAAAACCTTTAACCTACAAAAAGTTGAATCATACAGCATAAACCCATTTATCTATCACTAGAGTCTCTTATTTGGATCTCTTTCTCTTGCTGTTGCACTCTCTCTTTCTTTCTGTCTCTGTATTTAAAAGTTAGTTTATAGTTTACCACATTTCCTAGAGAGTTCTTTTCTTTCTCCATTTGAAAGTCAGTTATAGACATCATGTCACCCCTAAACACATCAGCACATATATTTTAAGAGCAAAGACATTTCACAACCATAATACTATTATCACACTTAGGAAATTTAATTTACATTGATGCAATCATATTATCAAATGTAGTCTATATTTAAATTTCTTCATCACACACAAAAGTCCTTATAGTTTCTCTTTGATGATTTAATCCAAGATTTTGCCTTTTATTTGGTTTTCATGTCGCTTTAGTTTTCTTTCATTTAGAGCAATTCCACGCTGTTTCTTGTCTTCCATAACTTGACATTTTTAAGAACCTAAGCCACTTGTTTTGTTGAATGTCCCATAGTCTGGATCTGCCTGTTTGCCTGTATTTAGATGGTAGATTAGATCAAGCATCTATTTGTTACTTTGTGCACTTTTACTGGGATATATACTAAGAACAAAACAAACTGCAAAGAAATTTTGAACTTGTTTGGTAGTTTTGTTGTTGGTATTGCTATTGAAACAATAATTCTGAAACAATTTCCTTTTATACTGTAGAATACAGAAAAATGAATTAATCTATTGGCATTTTTGAAAACCAAATTTCTCACTTATTGGGAGATACAAATGTGAATAAGGAAAGGTGAGGAAGTACCTTATGATGTTAGGTTTGAATTGGCGATATGAGTATGGACGCTATCTGTCTTCCTTAGTAGCAAGAAGTTTACCTGGTCTCCAGATCTTGGTTCCTATGTGACCTTTCCTACTAAAAGGAATCAGGGATCTTTAAAGGAATGGCTGATGCCAGGACTAGGCAGATAAAATACAAGTTAATCCTGCCAGAAGGCAAAAAACAAACAAACAAAATACTTAAGGACAAAGGGGACCTGTCAAAAGAACATAGGAGTCAGCTTGAAGAGGCTTATACTGGCCAAATTTTGGATATCAAAACAACAAGCAGAATAATGATAGTAGTGAATTATGGCACATTGAGGAAGAATCTATGTTGAAGTGAAATGTAAAAACAACGGCAGCAAAAATAGCCGTATATTGGAGAAAGCTCTTCATTACAGAAGTATGTCTGCTGATAAATGTAGAAGGAATTTAGATATGTTACTTACATTTTTAACATGCTCCCCATGTGGTTCTAATTCCCTCCAAAGTTTGGGAACAACTTCTAGATGTTACCTTGAAGTTCTTTAATTCTATAATAGCTATAAAACTTTAAACATAGTTCCTTCCTTGCATAAATAATATTCAATATAAACATATGAAAAACAGAGATTCTAGTTAGCCGCTGATAATTTGTTTTCTCCTTTATAATACTTCTGAAAGCATTTTTATTGACTCTTCTCTATACTGGTCAGTCTGGCTATTCCTGAAATTTGCCATTCTATTCTAGTATGGTCCTGGGAGAATTTTTTCCCCTCTTTACTTCCACTACAATTCCCTTCCTGTGGAGAAAAATATTTACACTCATGGAGATGGGAAAAGGAGGCAGCTGCCTCAGACTGTCTCCAAGCTCTGCATTTTGCTTGCTTTAGTTTTCTTTGTCCCTTCACCAGGCAGATGAGAACTTTTAGACATCCTGTTGCCTTCTTGGAGTTTAGTTCAGTGGACACTGTATATAAAAGCAGTGTGTAGTGATACCTCAAAGGGCTTGAATTTTCATTTCAGATGTGAAATACAGCAATTGCCTTTTGCCTTTAAATGTGTGTTCTTCCTTTTGGCCTCCAAGTTTTACATCTAAGTAAATGATACTGTTTTAATCTGTTTGTGCTGCTAGAACAAAATACTTGAGACTGGGTAATTTATAAATAATAGAAATGTATTTTTCACAGCTCCAGAGGCTGGGAAGTCCAAGATCAAGGCAGTAGCAGGTTTGGCACCTAGTGAGGGACCAGTTTCTTCTTCCAAGATGGCACCTTGTTGCTGAATCTTCCAGAAGGGACAAATGTTGTGTCCTCATATGGCAGAAGAGATAGAAAGGCAAAAGGGGCTACCTAGTTCCTTCTAGCCCTTTCATAATGTTGCCAGTTGCATTATGAGGCCTCTACTCTCATGACTTAATCAACTCCCAAAGGTCCCACCTGTTAATACTATCATATTGGGTCTTATGTTCTGACATGAGTTTTGGGGGAACACATACATTCAAACCTCAACAGATACCTAAATGCCCTTATCTAGGCCCTCAACTATAATGCCTTTAGGCCACGACCTGTTTCATGTTCCACTATTCCCTCAAACTTGACAAATCTAAAATGAACTAACATCACCTCCTGACAAGTCCTTCCACACTCTTTCTGACTACCTAAGTTCGTGCCTAGTATATTGTAACAGTTATGAGCATAAGTTTGAAGAAAAACAGATCTAAGTTAGACTAGGTTTGAACCCCAACTCAAATGCTTATAGAAAGTGTGAACCTGTTGAGTGCAACATTCTCATCTGTAATATGTGGATGATATTACCTACCTCAAATAATTTCTGTCAGGAATCAATGGTATATGTTAAGTACACACAGAATCTAACACCTTGTAAAGGTTTAATAAAAATTAATTGTTATTTCATTGGCTTCTCCTCCTTTTCCTAGTTCTTTATCCAATAAATCATCACAAGCTGTTCAATCTTTTTTTAAAACCATCTCTTTTATTTCCACACAAATACTGATTTTTAGCCATCCTGCCTAAGCTATTGAACAATCTCCCTAAGTCGTTTTCCTGCTTCAGTTTGCCAAAGGCTTGTATTCCTATTGTGTGCAAGGAATCATGCTAAAGCATCTCAGTCTTTCCCAACTACTTAATCCTCAATCTGTCACCAGTATCTGTTTTGATAATACCTCTCTTTTGATTAGCAGGAATGAATGGCTTCTCAGTGCTTTTAGATAAATTCTACAGTAAGTTTCCAACATATCTATAGTGAAGAGCTATCATTTAGTCTGGCCCAGTCTGCTTCCAGATGTATTCTAGTGAACACATGCCTTTCTTTTGGTGACTTGCTTATCACCCCCACTCTAGCCATGAGGCTTTGGCTGTCAATCATGTTCTCTGTCTGTGTTCAGAAGGATAGAAATGTAACCCAAGCTGAGTCACCTGACTCCTCTCTTTGCTTGAAAGTTTTCTCGAATTGAGTTTAGGAGAAAAGGGTCCTTTCCTTCCTGGAAGCCAAGCTGAGTGCCATGAACCTGGAAGCTGCCAGTGGCCATGGTTTAGCCTTGTATAACCTAAGAAAATGCAGTGTGCTGGTATCACGTTCTAGCTGTACTTGAGGCTCGTTTTTCCCTTGATCTTCTAGCAGATTGGCTACGTGAACCAATGCTTTTTCCCATTGGCATTTAGTGTCAGTTAAAATGCCATCATTGGGAGCCAAGTATTCTGACTAATAACACTACCTTTTCGCCAGATCACTGTCCTATTTCTTTCCCAAACCCATCCAAGCTGGTCAACCCACTGCTCAATGAAGAAAATGCACATCCTTTTTCTTCTTGCCTTTGACCAAGTTGATCTCCCCGCTAGGAATGTTTTCTCTTATGCTCCAAAGTCTGTAATTTATTTAAGACTCAGCTCAAAGTCTACCTTTTCCATGAAACTCAATTCTTTTGCCATAAGCACAAGTCGAACATCTAAAGTTTAGATTCTAAAGTCTGAAAGTACTGAAATCATCTCATTTGATTTCTAATTATTAGGTCATTAATTCTTGGATGTCTTTCCTTTCTACCAAATTATAATCAAAATTATGGGTTCAATGAAACCATCAAATCAAATTCTATCATTTTATAGTCAAGAAACCAAAGTCGAGAAGTGAAAAGAGATAGTTCCAAATCACAAAGTCACTTTAAGTAAATTAGAATTTACTTAAAGATACTCATGTATGACTGATAATAGTGAAGAATTCACTGAAAAGGAAAAGCATGTGCCAGTAGCTTAAGTCACTGCAAAATGTCTATGTTGTTAGAAGAGTGGGGGGAAGGATGAAAAATAATTTAAAGAAAGTGTTACAGTTTGTTCAACGATGAAAAATGAAAGGCCCTAAATATTCCATGATTTGGAAATATTTCTAGGCAGAAAAACTCCTGGTTTACCTTTAAGAGATTCCCAGATCAGTAGAAGAATTTGAAGCCCTTGCCAGAGAAGGCAGTGGGATAAGGATGTGGTATTTGGGGACTATTCCAAGTTTCAGTTATAGTTAAAGAATAGAAGGAAGAGATATCCATTTAGGATATAAGAGAATTTGCGCTAGTCATACTGATGGCCTAAGAGTCCAGTACAAAGAGGTAACCGGGCGTGGGGCAGGGGTGTCTGAAAGGAAACTGCTAGAGCAGAGAGGAGTGGGTCAGGTGAGTTATAAACAAAAGTGAACTAGCAAGTTTTGATACAGAGTAAGAAAAGAAATTTGCCATTTCTCATGAATCAATGGAGGGACACAGAAATGATTCCATAAAGGAAGTAGAGATGGTGGAGAAGGGATGAAGAGGTCTCCTTACATATAGACCCCGATGGCAAATGTTCTCCTAGTAATTGAATAACCAATCTCCTTTGCAATCTGAAGAGTATTAATAGTTTAGCAAGGCCCTGAAATAGTTATTTCAAATTTCTTTTCATATTATTTTAAAGATGCATATGGGTGAAACTTTGATTTCTTATTCCTTTTTACTTCCCACATCTGATATACCTACTTTCCATTTGCTGAAGTTTCTAGTATGTAGTGGGATAGCTTGCTATTAGGATTTTACAGATCTGTTATGTTTGACATGTCTGCCAAATGGAATCTATCATTCCACAGTTTCAAATGTATAATCCCTGAGGAAAAATGATAAATTTATACCATAGATATTAAAATACTAGTATAAAGTTTGTTTCAACAGTAGATTGTTATAGAAGAGAAGTAAAAAGAGCAGAAATCAATAACAGATGATGAAGGATAAACAACTAATTACTTTACAACTCTGCCTTAGGCTAAGCCTGAAAACGTCCTCACAATCAAATTCTAAACATAGTGAGCAGTCAAATAACTCTCACCTGACTGACTGGTTGGCTGAGAGTCTGGGTGATGGTCTATCTAGTTTACCAAGGACTTGCCCAGGTCTATGCAGGTATATGCAATAGAGGGAGTTTCCCAATCCTTTTAAAATGGTGACATATCTGCTAGCCAACTGGGGCACACCAGAGAAGAAGGAAACCACTCAGCCTTCTAATCATGTGCCATCTCCCATTCTCAGTGCTTTACCTTTAAAATAAGAATCACTAATCTAGCACTGGGATTTGGAATCTGAAGGCTGGCTGCTTCCAGACTCATTTCAGTCTCAGCACTGCGGCTACCTAATTCTCCCTGTGGGGTCTTTGCGTACATGTCTTCTTCCTGTCTTGATCATCTTTGCATCCCTGGGTGTGCCTGTCTCCAGCACCTACCTAAGTTATTTACCAAAGTATATGCTCAGAAAGTGTTGGTTGATACCTGTTTAAATAGGTAGGCCTCATCTTGGGAGTTCTGCATCTCAAGAGCCCCTCCTGCTCCACTTTCATTCTGGTCTCTAACATACCCATAGATATCAAAGAGCTCTCCACTTCCTCTTCTCCAGTATTCACATTGTATCACTCTCCATTCTATATGCATCGGAAAAATCCCCTTAAAGGTGCTCAATCTGTTATTTATGAAACACTATCAAAAGCACAGTGATCATATTTTCCAAACTGAAATATTGGAGCACATATTCTAATCAGTAGAAATTTACTTAGCAGGTAATTGAAAGTAATTTTTAAAAACAGGACTGTTCTTCAAAACCCAAAACATATGGTTGTTGAAACTCAAAGAGGACAAGGAAGATGGTCTGTGTTATGATCCTCCAAGGCCCCAAGCTGAGGCCTGATCCAATCTATCTCTCTGATCTCCTCTCTTACCTCTTTTTTCCTCCCATGGACTGCCCCAGCCACATTGACCTCCTCTGGGTCTTTTGAACCAGACCAGCTTGGTTCTGTGTCGGGTACTTTGCACTGGCTTTTCCTTCTCCCTGGGACCCTCTTTCCTAGGTCTTTCCAAGGCTTGCTCTTATTATTCATGTCTCAGTCTAAATGTCACCTTTTCACAAAGGCTTTCCTTAATAGCCAACACCTCCAGTAGCTGGTCCTCAGCAGCTCTCAATTTTATGACTGTTTTTTCTTCCCAGCATTTACTTCTACATGAAAGTATGTGATGTGTTTATAGTCCGTCTCCACTTCCACCCTACCCTACAGTGCAAGTTTCACAGAGAGAGTCTTTGCTGGTATGTCCACTCCCGTATCCCAGCACCAAGAACATGGTCGGGGCACAACGAAATTTTACAGAATAAACAGAACATGGTTCTTTCCCCACGTGATACTCTTCTGTTATGTATCTGTGGCTACTGTGGGGCTGAAGATTGTGTGACCTGCTCTTCCAAGGCTAAATCCATCCAAATATCTGTAGGAAAATGCATATCTCATGGGAAAGAGCAACAGAAGGATCTCCATTTGGACTGGGTGGACAATGGAAGTCAAAGTTAGGACTGGAAGAAGATACAGAACAGGGGACAGAGCTCAGTGAAAGAAATCGGGTACAAAGGGGACTTTAGGTATAATTTCCAGAATCCTGAAGTTGGACTGTTCCTAGATTCAGCTTTGACACAAACTTATAGTGTGACCTTGGATCCTTCTTTGCTCTGCTCTGAGCTTCAAATGCCACATCTATGAATAAGCAAGCTGGAGGTCGCCTCAGACCATTCCAGTGACCATTCTCTGAAAGGGGACACCTAAGAGAGTACATGCTTTCCTAATTACACGCAGTATGGCCGCAGTGCAGTTGTCCCGGCCTTACTGAACTAAAAAATGAGGTCAATAAGGTATACCTTTGAGAGTCAGCATTAGCAATCAGAGGCCAGATATGTGGAGTTGTCTGAGAGGAAAACAACAAGCACCCAGGCCTACTTGAGGGTACAGGATGGGAGGAGGGTGAGGATTGAAAAACTATCTATTAGGTACTACGCTTATTATATGAGTGACAAAATAATCACACCAAACCCCGTGACAAGCAATTTACCTATACAAAACACCTGTACATATACCCCTGAACCTAAAATTAAAAAGGTTTTGGTTTTTTGTGGGTTTTTTTGAGACCGAGTCTGGCTCTGTCACCCAGGCTGGAGTGCACTGGCACAATCTCTGCTCACTACAACCTCCGCCTCCTGGGTTCAAGCAACTCTCCTGCCTCAGTCCCCCAAGTAGCTGGAACTACAAGTGCCTGCCACCACACCCAGCTAACGATTGTATTTTTAGTAGAGACGGGGTTTCACTATCTTAGCCAGGCTGGTCTCAAACTCCTGACCTCAGGTGATCTGCCTGCCTCAGCCTCCCAAAGTGCTGGAAGTACAGGCATGAGCCACTGCACCTCGCCATCAGTTTTTTTTTTTTTTTTTTTTAAAGACAGAGTGAAGTATAACAAGACCACAACAGTCACCAGTTTCAACTTGTTAACATGTCTATAGAAAAAAATGTGTCGACTGGGGGAGGGCAGGGTGTTCTCCAACCTTGGAAAGAAGGAAAGGCCAGAGGCACCAGCTGGTTCCACCCTTCTCCATATGGTCTAGGGGAAGGGCCTTCCTCCTCAGTGTCTCCCTCCCAGTGGAAAGGCTGGCTTCAGTGTGCAGATGAACACAGGGGCTGTAGCTAACAGGTTTTGAAGATTTTCAAGAATGTAAGGGCAACGGTTAGACTCTCACAGCTTTAAATCCTGACTCTGCCATTTACTAATTACATGACAGGGGCAGCTTATGAAACCTGAACCTCCCCTTCTTCACCTGTGAAATGGGAATGACGGTAATAGTAAATATCCTCAAGAATTGCTGGGATGATTAGGTTAATATGTGTAAAGAACTTAGAATAGGAGCTGTAATTACGATTCCACTGGAAAGGGCATCTCTGGCTAACATACATGCCTCAGGCCTAATAACTGTCTCCTCTCATTCCGATGCAACTTTCAAAAAGCAACATACTCCTTCCCATGTAGGTTTGCTTACACAGAAAAAAAAAAAATGTGCTTATCACAGGGATTCTGAGAAATTCCCATCCCAGAGCCTACAGTTTCTTCTGGCAAATCGATATATTATCTGTGGTTGTGCCTGGGCCTCCCACATTGTTTGGCCACAGAGGCAAGATGCAGGCATGATGTTGATGCAGGATTTCTGGTCCAGGAGTAGATCTGTCTTGATTTGTAAATCTTCACACTGGCACTCTGTTGCCTATCTCAACCTTAGTGTATCTGGATTTCAACGCAGATACTCAGGCTCTGGTTTCACTGAAGAATGATGCACATGAGTCAGTCTCTAAAGCAAGGGGCTAGCCCCAGCTGCTTTTCGGTCCTGAGAGTGGATGGTGATACCACCTGTGTTAGCTCCTTGTCTGATTCTGCATGTCACAAAGGGCTGGAGAGCCCCTGAGGCTGCCGTCCCTGCTGTGGCCACCTTTGCATGAAAGAATAAAGAGCTTTTTGCAAAATGGGTGAGTTAAAAATATAGGAAGAGGGAGAGCTACAAGCAGAAGCATCAATCCAGGGCACCTTCTCACCTGCAATGACTCCACCTTCTCAAGAAAACGTCCAAATGTTTTCATTTCATTCTTTGAAATGAAGTGGTTGGGACTCCACTCTTTAGGGAGTCATCTGGGCTTTTAAGCCTCCTTGATTAAAAGTGTGAGTTATTCTAAAAGACTTAGAGAACTTTCAACGATGATACACATCAATGGGAATGTGTTCAATAAGATTTATTTCCTCTCAACACCTTGCTGGGTTGGGGTTACTTCAGGAATTAACAGAACTGTGTGTTTTGTTTTGTGTTGCGTTTGGAGACAGGGTAGACCGCAGTGGGAAGGGGACGTAATGGAGAATCACGAAATACCTTGAGCGGACCCTGAGACCTGCTTAGAGTTAGGGGAAAACTGGAGAGGTTCAAGGATAGAAGAACTCAGGGTTGTTCAGGTGTGACATGGGTTACGTGGGCATTTCTGGATTGGTCTGGGAAGGTAAACAACCATTATAATATTGTTACCCTGGAAAAATGCAACTTGAAATCCAAATAACTAACTTGCAAAGCAACTTTTGAAATATCACCCATTCCAACTGAATTCTTAAATGGGAGGCTTCTTATATGGGAACTCAGGAAGAAAGAGAGATCCCCAGGCAGCATTTGGTGTGGCACTGGGAAAACAAAGATAGGTCAAAAGCTTAAAGCATAGAATGAGTTACAGCTGGAAGAACATTTGTCCCTGGGGTCTGAGGCAGGCATGACCTGTTGAAAACCCCAGGCCAGCAGAGACACCTGTCCAGGGCTCCATAGAAAATATTCCCTGCATTTAAGGAGAGGAGGTTTAAGGCACTCGGGCTATGTTGAGTCTTCATTCTAGAATCTTGGGACAGCGTATTCCCTTTTAACTCCTGGGGAGTCCAGGGCCTTGGTCTGAGTTTAGCTTCCTCCTAGGAACCCGGGTGGAAAGGAGAGACAGGTAAGAACTCCGCAGAGTCAGGGAAGCCTGGGTTTGAGGAAGCAGAGGGAGGAGACCTGGATCTAGTTACAAAGGAGTTGTAAGACCCAGGGACAATTCTACGTGCTGGGTGTGAAAGGGAAGGGGGCTCAGGAGGACCGAGTGAGGGCACCGAGGCAGGACGCACGCACCCGGCGAAGGTGCGGTGTGGGCGCCCACGGGGTGGGGGAGCTGGGACGAAAGGGGGACTGCGGTGGGCTGGAGAGAAGCGGGACGGGGAAGGCGCTCGGGAAGCTGTCTCCGCGGCGTCGTGCGCTCGGGGGACGGAGGCGGGGAGGTCTGGGCGGGCGGGCAGCGTGTGACCGCCAAGGCTGCGGCGGCTGGAACAGGTGAGCGGCCGCTGGGTTGTGGGTCCCCGCCCTTCACCGCCAGCGTGCCTCCTCCCACGGACTCTCCCCAGCGCTGAGCTGCTCCGCGGCTCCCCTTGGTTTGGGGTTTTGCAACTGGCTGCTGGCTTTTTTCCCCTCCCCTGTCTCGGTCTCTCCTTCTTCTTTTAGGTTGCTCCACCCCGCCCAGGATCAGGAGAGGGGGAACCAGCCTGACTGCGGCTGCCAACTCCCGCCGAGTGCGTCTGCGAACTCCCGGAGCGGAGTCCCGCGTGCCGCCACCTCCCCGCGGGGCGCACTCTCCTCGCTCCCC
>NW_012101288.1:2955339-2972341 GCF_000951045.1 Mandrillus leucophaeus | reverse complement strand
GGACTCGCCCGCCGGGGTCCGCACCGCCTTCACCGACCTGCCGGAGCAGGTGCCCGAGTCCATCTCGAACCAGAAGCGCGGCGTGAAGGTGCTGAAGCAGGAGCTAGGCGGGTTGGGGATCAGCATCAAGGGGGGCAAGGAGAACAAGATGCCCATCCTCATCAGCAAGATCTTCAAGGGGCTGGCGGCGGACCAGACCCAAGCCCTGTACGTGGGCGACGCCATTCTGTCCGTGAACGGAGCCGACCTGCGGGACGCCACCCACGACGAGGCGGTGCAGGCGCTAAAGCGCGCGGGCAAGGAAGTGCTGCTGGAAGGTAAGGGGTTAACCGCGCGCGGGCAGCGCCGGGCGCGCACACACCTGCTCGGCTTCCCACCCGCACGCTCACACTCACACCACACTCGACCACGTGCCAACACACCCCAGGGGGCCGAATGTGTGTGTGTGGGTGGGGGAGAGGGCGGAGGAATTGGCAGCATAGAGTTTTGTCAACTTTTACCCACCCTGGGGGCAATTTGTCTCCAGTTCGCAGGGTTGACTTTAACCCAGGAGGGGTGTATGGAAAAGCGTGGCTAGCAGGGTTTCCCAGCCGGATTGCCTGCTTAGTATACGTTGTTTCATTTTTGTCTGCGAGTAATCCTGGTAGAGTGTAGGGATTGGGATATGGAATCGAGAATGAAGGGTGAACTTAGAATATTCCTACATCGAACGTTGCCAAGCAGGGCTACTGCGTAATTGCAACTCATAGTTTTCCGCTTTGGCAAAATTTCCCACTCTAAAGCCTGGGCAACCCAGCAGAAGAGGATTGACTCATAAAGGGGTGAGAGAGAGGTGGCAATATTGTGAATGCTAAAACTCCGACTATCCTTCTGGACGTTCCCCCTGCAAATGGGGGACTAGGGTTATGCCTGGAGAGTTGTGTCAGGGGCCGGGAAATATGTTGCAGTTTTGGGGAAAATTCACTGTCCCTGCCGGGCATCTGGCCGGTCAGTCTGGATTCCAGGTTCCTCTGGGTGGAGAGCTGGTGAAGTGGTTTTTCTGGCTGCGTTTTCTGGAGCCCTTTCTGAGTGGTGTGGAAACAACTTTGCATTTGTAAACAGTTCCCCCTGCGTGTGAGGAGCCTAGAAACTACTTTCTCTCTCGAGATCTGATGTCCCCAGTCCCCCAGTCCCCTCATTATTGAATGTGAATAGAATAGGAACCACCTATTTACAGTTTTGCACTGTTCATGGCTATGTTGAGTTATGTCGGGGAGAAGGGCATATGGTAGTAAACTGAATTCTCCTGTTTGGCTACAGCTGCATTTCTCACTTGTTTCTCTTCTCTTTAGTGCTGTGTACATACCTCTGTCAGCATTAATAACGTGTAATTATTTTATCTATTTACTCAGCCTAGCCTAGCTATAGATTGCGGTATCTGGAGTCTTTTATTTAGCGATAGATCTCTCTTGAGCTTAGTTGCTCCATGTCATACATGCCGAGTAAATGAATAAATGAACCCATAGCTATTGAAATAGACTATTTCATCTGAGACCATGTAATATGGTGATTGATTTAAGCCCTAAAGACGTAAGTCAATTTCCTGCTTACCTAGTCGTGGCACTGGTGTGTGAAACTGAGAAAGTTTAAAGCAAGGATGCCAGCATCACTAGTGTGTGACAGCTGATGCAACTCCCTGGTATGTCATGGCCCACCTCCTGGCCCACAATACAGAGAAGTTCTCCCCCACCAACCTTGTTTGTCTAGAGGATTTGCGATGTCTTCATAGTCAATTACCACCCTGGACCCAGAAAGTGGAAAGCTATTTGCTTTGGCTTGATGATTAACATAACAGAAAAAAAAAGTTTTCTTGATTCCAGTGTGTGTTGGTTTGTGTGACAAGGGACAGGTGGGATCTGGGGCAAGTGTTATTTGGACTATAAACTGTTGGGCACCTGCTCAGTTTGCAATACTTACTGTAAATACCGAGGTAGGGGTTGGGGGTGGGGCGGAAGGCGGGTCATTTTATTTTAGGTACTATCCTTTATTTATGTCCCTACTTTTCTTCCTCTGCTTGCTTTCAATTTAACGAATAATTACTTGGCAAAGAGGTAAAAAATATCTCTCACCCAAAAAAAGGAAGAAATTTCTCTGCAATTGAAAATAAACTTAGAGAAAGAAAAAAAATCAAGCAATTATGTGACTTTCAGTTTCTTGAAACAGAAACTGAAAAGTGAGTTTGGTAAAAACCTCTAACATGACATTCTTAGAACACTTTGTCATTTGTCACAGGCAGGACTTCTGGAGAAACCCTGTGGGTCTCCTAGATATGAACATTTTTGGCTCAATGTAGCAGCCTTATCCTCAGCCCAAGTTTTTCAAAATCAGCTGCTATTAAGGGAAGCAGAGGCCCTGCTCAGAACAGTGTCTCTTATTCTGAGCCAAAGTGTTCGTTCTCAATGCAATGGTAGTCATCAAATACCATCAAGTCAAATATCACAATCCTCTCTTTTGTAGCTTAGCCTAATACTGGGATTCCCAGTTGAAGGGGCTTATTAGGACCACTTCAAGGGCTTTTTAAAAAGACATACCTACTTCTTCATATTCTAACATGCAGTATGGATTCCAGAGTTTCTACACAGGAGAGGTTTTGAAGGTGTAATCTGGTTGCATGACAGGGCAAAGGGAAATGTTTTGAAGGTACATTTGTATAGCAAGTACACCCTTTTTTTCCGCCTAGATTCCTTTTTGTTTGTTTATTGGGGGAGTAAATGGAGATTAGTTTAGTACTCCAACCACCGCCCATACGCACCCCACTGCATGACATGCGCCCCCTGGTGGAGAGCTACTACCTCTACGAGTGGAACACCCTGTAAAGTGAAACCCTGGAAAAGTTTCAATGCCTGCATTCTAGGCATAGATTCTGCCACAGAATTAACATAACCTCCCTGAGTCTCAGTGTCTTCATCCGTGAGATGGGAATAAGGAAACCTGCTGGACCTGCGTACTTTACAGGACTGCTGTATGGAAGAACACATTGAGAATGAAAGGCATGTATCAAATATCAGCTGCAAGTAGTTTTACAGTTCAAATGAAATGAACATGAAACTGTCCCTTCTCAAGGACAGTCCTATCTTTTTCCTTTACTGGAGTTTATATTTCTCATTTTTATAACACTTTTTTTTTTGTACTATGGTGTAATGCTGGGAGACCATTCCTGTGGGACCACAGGAGTTAAACAGAACTGGAGAAAGAGAATCATATCAATAGCTAACATTTCTTGAGCACTTAATATGTGCCAGGCTTTACCTGTTACACTTATAGTAACTGAGGCCAGTACTATTGTTATTGTTTATTTTACTGATGAGGAAATTAAAGCTTACAGACATTAAGTTTTTTGCATAAAGTAACATAGTGGCCAGCGCGGTAGCTCATGCCCGTAATCCCAGTACTTTGGGAAGCTGAGGTGGGCAGATCACAAGGTCATGAGTTCAAGACCAGCCTGGCCAACATAGTGAAATCCTGTCTCTACTAAAAATACAAAAATTAGCTGGGCATGGTGCCCTATACCTTTAATCCCAGCTACTGGGGAGGCTGAGGCAGGAGAATCTCTTGGATCCAGAAGGCGGGGGTTGCAGTGAACTGAGATCATGCCATTGCACTCCAACCTGGGCAACAGAGCAAGACTCCATCTCAAAAAAATAAAAAATAAAAAATATAAATATAAATAATGTAACATAGCCAGGAGCATTCCAAATCTATCTGACATAAAAGCTTATACTTTTAACCTCTAGGCAATACTGATGCTCTGAGCTTCCACTTGGAACTGTGTACTTGAACCGGTTGGAGTTATTGAGTTCAAAGCATTCTTCCGCCCCACTCCTGAAGTGCTGGGGACAAATCAGCAGGAAACAGCAATTGTGTGGGCCACTCAAAAGGGAGAGACGGGAAGGAGGAGTGAGTCTTAAAAACCTAATGCACCAAGTGTCTACTGTCAAAACGAAGCTGCTGTAACATGACCCAGCCCTACCATGGTTAAACACATGACCAGCAAGGAGACTAAATGTAATCCAAACGTGAATAAACTCTGCCAGTTAAGCCAGTGTTTAGCCAATATTCATTAAAGTTAAGATCAGAAATCTTCACATCACAAGCTCATTTCTCATTTTAAGGGGCATGGGCAGGGGCTGCACATCCAGCCATGCAGGTATTGTACCTGTAATTCCAGCAACAGCATTCACATAGACCATAGTGTCAGTGGCACCCTCTGGAGCTCTGGGCACAGTGCACCTGCACAAACGTCCTTGGCAGCTCCAGGTCAGGAGGGACAGAGGAGTTTTTTGCTCTTAGATTGATAGTAAAATAGTACTTTGAAATAGGTCAACTTTTTGTAACTGAAGCTACAAGGAAATTAATTTATCCATAACTTTGTTGAGATCAAGAAGTTCAGAATCTTCTGGAAGACTCATGTTGGAGTATGGAGGTGGGGGTGGACTGAATAATCCCTTGATCCGAAAGGTCTCCTATGGAACTGGACTGGAAAAAGTGGAAACTCAAAGAAGAAAGTCAAGGACAGTTGTTGACATTACCCCTGTCCATTAGAGCTTCCCCTTCAGCAATGCTCCCCTGGAATGTTTGCCTGAGATGGTCTGGAACCTCACTGTCACAGTCACTTTCTCCAACGGTGGAAGTGGGAGTGATCAAGGAGGAAGATGGGAGCAAGGGAGGGGCAGTGATTTTCTGGAGTAAAATATCAGGATTGGAAGAAAATTTGAATTTTAAGGAATCTTACTTTATTTAGGATGTACAGATTCTTGAAGAATACCCAATACCCTGAGATTCGCGTCTTGAAACCTAGGTTTTTATCTTCTACTAGTTTCACTTTTACAAGAAATTTCATCTTTTTAGGACTTAGTTTTCTTTACTGGGAAGCATAAGGAGCTGGGTTAAGCCATCTCTAAACCTTATTCTGTCTTAAATCCTATAAACTCAGACCCGGTGCACATCACTAATAACAAAATTTTAACACCCCTCTTATTATTGTAAAGTGAATTTCACAAATAACATAGCCTAACTCTAATTTAAGTTTAAACATCCATAGAATGCCCTACTAGTAATATAAAGGAGAAATAAAATAAATTGTTAAAACAAAAACCATATTTCAATAGATAAATGCATGGACACAACTACACCAGAGGTCATAATGAAAGAGTTAGATGCTCGCACCTTTATGTTAAATCACTACCAATGCACAGCTGCACATGAAGATGAGTAGGGCTGTGTGGTATCACTTAGGAGCTAGACAAGCCTTTCACTGTGAAGGACTGCCCCAGGTGTTCCAGGATGTCCAGCTTCTCTAGCTTCCTTCACTAAATGCCAGCAGTGTGACACCCCTTCTGTACTTCATCGCTAAAAAGCCTTTGTAAGTTTCTGAACTGCCACTGGGAGGGAGGTGTGGACCCCCCACCTTCTTGAGAACTGGTGTCCTGTAAGAATGCTAATTCTGCCTCATCACTTTGTAGTGCCTAACCTTTTGCAAACTCTTTTTCGAATGTAATAATAGCGAACACATGCAAAACACTGTACCACATGCTGTTTTAAGCACTTTACACGGATCAGCTCCCTGGATCCCAATGCTATTAGTATC
Organism: Mandrillus leucophaeus; assembly: GCF_000951045.1. NCBI lineage: Eukaryota > Metazoa > Chordata > Mammalia > Primates > Cercopithecidae > Mandrillus > Mandrillus leucophaeus. The sequence continues at coordinate 2,966,715 of NW_012101288.1, read as the reverse complement.
CCTCTTTTACACACAAGAAAACTGAGGCAGAGAGTTTAAGTCACTTGCCAAAAACACACCGTGAATAAGTGCGGAGTCTTAGGTTCAAGCACAGGTCTTATAGCTTTTAATCCTCATAAATGGGCCTAGGAGATAAATAGATAAGGGATGCTTATCCCCAATTTGTTGATCAGAAAAGGGAAGCTCCAAAGGTTGGAATGATTTGTCATCATTGGTCTTCTGTTTTCTTATCTGGTGTACTGGTTTTCTATTGCTGCTATAACAAATTATTAGAAACCCTAGTAAATGGAAACAACACACATTTATTACAGTTTTTAAAGTCAGAAGGCTGACACAGGTCTCACTGAACTAACGTCATTAGCAAATCTTTATTCCTTTCTGGATGTCTAAGGGAGAACCCCCCTTTTTAAAAAATCTTTTCCAGAAGATCCTAGAGACCACCCATATGCCTTGGCTATTGGTCCCATTCCATTTCTAAAGCCTGCAATAGCACCCTAAATCCTTCTCACATCAGATCACTCCAGCCTCTTTTCTGCTTCCCTTTCATTTTTAAGGACTCTTGTGATTACTTTGGTCACTAACAAACACACCAGGATAATTCTCTATTTTAATGTTATCTCATTAGCAACCTTAATTCTATCTTCAACCGTAATTCCCCTTTGCCACATAAGTTAACATATTCACAGGATCTGGAGAAGACTAGGATGTGAGTGTCTTTGGAAGTGGGGGTGGGCATTCTTCTGCCTACTAAATCTAGTTTGCTGAAGTTGTAATGGTAAGAAATGTCCAGGGCAGTCATTAGATGATGAACCGCACCTTTATAAACAATCACTTCTTCTCTCATTGCAAGAGAGTTTCTCATTGATTTACATATTTGCTCTTTATCAAGTAATTTATTGAGTGTCCTCTATGTACTATGAACTATACACTACTAGGATATTGCCCTCAAGAAGCAACATTCTACTGACAGATGCAGATAAGCACCATGCAGATACCTATAAGAGGGAGGAAAAATGGCTACATTACGGGTATTAGGAGATGCTGTGGTAGCCCGTGGGAAGGGTATCTGGTCTGTTCTTGGACAGGGCAGTATAGAAGGCAAATGCCTTCAGGCAGCCCAAGAAAGAGCTTGGGCCTCATCTGTAGCTCAGTGTGGCTAACGGGGCAGAATGTGACCTTCAGACTTTGCTGAGGGGGAAGAGTAGGGGGAAAAAAAGTAAGGAATTGAGGACCATGCCTTGGGGGGCTTATTACAGGATTGGATTTCAGATTGAGGGTAAAGTGTTTTAGGCAGGGAAATGTCATGCTCAGTTTTGCATTTAAGGCAGATTTCCCTCTAGAGTAACATGAGGTTGGTAAGGCCCTAGTGAAATGGAAGTGCCAGAGAGTAGGAAGACATCTACTAGGTGACTAGTCACTAGGTGACTTCCTACTCTCTGGCACTTCCATTTTACTGAGCCTTTCCAAACAGGAGCTGGAAATCAGGTGATCTAACACCTCATCAGGCCCATCCTGCTGTATACTACACAAACTGAAGACACTGTGAGGTGGACAAAAGGAAGTTAAAGAGGTATAAGGCGTGGCTTCTGGTTTCAGGGAGCTTCAAGTAATTGAGGAGGTAGGGCATTTGAGGCTGACTATGAAGTACTTGAGCCGGTGATGAGCGATACATGTTAGCCTTTAGCACAGTGCCTGGCACATATTAGGCTGTTAAAATGTGTTAGAAAGGAAAAAATGCTAAAGGATGGATGAATGGATGGGTGGAAGGAAAGAGGAATGAATAAAGGGAGGGAGAAAGGGAAGGAGAGAAGGAAGGAAAGGAAAGGGGAAGGGAGAAAGAAAAGGAGGGAAGGGAGAGAAAGAATTGGAAGATTAGTTGCTCGTTCTATGGCTCCCATCATCCACCACTCGTACTACTGGACTATGCTGGTAAACATTAGACGTGGTATAATGAAAGCTATACCTTGCTCTGTAGAGGAGTAAAGAGTGACTTTATAGACCTAGGAAACATTTAATGTAAGCCAATTTTGAAAGATGGTTGACGAAAGACGAGCCAGACATGATTACAAAAGGTATAGTTAATGTAATTATCCTTTTAATGTTATACAGTATTTATAACCACCTTTCTTTTGAACCCCTATGGCTCAGGGACCCGCCAGTCTGAATATGTAAGAACACTTTCTACCTGAGGAGATGAAAACTGTCTGCTTAGATATTTTAATTGCTTCTTTTTTAAGCGTAGGTAGCAATGTGAGAATTCAGACCATTTTCCTTCCTTGAAGCTCATCAGAACAGCCCTTCAATTCCTTATTTCTGCTGTGGTTGGGTAACGCTCTTCATGTTCAGTGGTGCATTTTAGCAGTCACCCCATGGAGTGTGTATTAAAAATAACTCACTCCGCATGGCTCCATATTTGTGAAAAGCTTCTAGCTGAACCTACCAGTGGTCTGGTGAAGGAAAATTATTCTGTGGTAGCTACTGGCCTACTAGGCGTTCCATTTCAAATGATGCACTTCAAAGCTGTTAATGTTTTCTAAAAGCCACAAGTTCCCCTGCATTTATATCAAGTGTTTTATATACCAAACCTCATTACCCACTTCACTGGCCTTGACCTTTAATGATGCTTGCCTTTAGCTCTGGCCTGCAGAGTTAAGACTTAAGACAAAAATATGTAATACCCACCACAAAATCAATGTCCAAACAGACTCGTGCAAGGGAGCACCACTCTCAAACAGGGATAGACAAGATGGAAAAGCTTATGATTAGTAGTGATTATGATGGAAATTAAAATGACGACCCATACTTTTTAGCTCAATACGTTTTTAAAAACGACTACTTCTACCTGTGGTTTGAAGCATCATTCTTTGCATGTTGGTGAGTGTGGAAAGATATATCTAAACTGACTGGTTGGTAAGTATCACTGCATTTGATATATCCTGTTTATTTGCATTGCTGTTCAAACTGCCATTGTTTCTTCCTGTCACAGTTTTTATTAATTTATTAATTAATTAATTTATTTATTTTTCTCTTCTCAAAGCAGGTTAGTGCAGTGGTTTAGAGGATGGGTGTTAAATTTACTCTGCCTGGGCTTAAATTCCTATTCCATTATTTCTAACTGTGTGCAAATTACTTAACTACAACTGTCAATTTCTTAATCAGTAAAGTAACTTTCTTCTTCGTAGGCTTGTTCTGAGGAGTAAGGGGATTATGTATGTAAAACAGTTAACTCGTTGCCCAGAATTTAGCAAGTCCTAAATTATATAATCTGTCACATCTCATGCTTAGCTAAGTATTATTTTCCAATAGAGTTCAATTGTATAAGTTATAGGGTTTAATCATATGTTATATAAAGTCGTTTGGGGGTGCAAGGAACAATTTGGGATTTGCCATATAGGGAATGGAACAGTGTAACGAATGACCAAGGCGAGGTTGTTTGCTTTGTGGGGTGAGAGTTATGATTCCACACGGGTGTTTTTTGTTGATGATTTTTAAGCAGTATCAGATGTTTTCCATCAACCAGACCACAGTGTAGGCTGCTGTGGGTTTTGGTGGGCAAATATGAAATCTGTATTAAAATGCTGGTTGTGCAGAAACATGCAGGAAACTATTTTGTAAAGGGAAAGCCAACACATAAGGATTTAACCTACACAGCAAAATTCAAACTTCTTTGAAAGTTTGCATTTTCGATTACTTCAGTCTTCCAATAATTATGGAAATGTGGAAATATTATTAACCAAAAAAACCCAAAATGTTTCTTTTATTAAGACTGTTAATTTATAAAACTTCTTTCTATACATTTACATAAGTGTAATAACATGATTGTTATTAAACCAACTTTAGTTTTTTGTTCTCTATTTAGTTCTTGCTTCATGAAATCCCAGAGGCCATCCAGTGGAAGATAGATCATTGTTTATGTACCTTTAAGAAAGAAAAAACTGTCTTCAGTGGGGAATCTAATAAGATAGCTGATTAAAATTGGGACACCAAAGGGTTATCTCTACAGTGCGGGGAAATGTGAGAAATAGGCCCATCACTCAGACAGGCAACTTGCAACACAGAAACTTGTAGGTCTCAAATTTGGTCCCGGTAGAAGGAAGGACAAACATCTTCCCTGAGATTTTGATTTTACAATGTCATTGTGAATTTTTTAAACAATGTTCGGATAGTGCATTTAATGTAAAGTGGTCGCAGGTGGGGAGGCCCCGAACCAATGATAGGAGCAGTTGTGAATACTCTCTGGAAGAACTGGAGTTCCATCCAAGTCTCCAGGGATTTTAAGACGTCAGCAATTTTCAAGGACATTCTCAAAATCAGAGACGATAAAATATGAAAAAATTGGACAGTTTGAATTGACTAAATACGGTGCATAATAGTCATACAATATTGTGACAATTATGAATTTTGACAATATTTGTAAGGTGAGATCTTGTTGATAGATTGAAGCAAAATTTTCATTCCATTACGGGAATGAAATTAAACTCCTTTCCTTCTAAAATAGAACAGTCTGGAGGAGAGACAGGTATAGAGTAATACATTACATATATATAAGTTACAAATAGATTTTATAAAACAATAATAAATTATAAAGGAGTGAATGTTGCCACAGAACTTACAGAATGACCAGAGAAGTCATTATGGATATCTGAAATTGAATGGAATATTTCACAGAAGAGGTGAGTGACTTACATAGTAGAGTTACATTAGCAAAGTGAAACTTAAAATATAGGCAATTATTTGGCTCTTTGAGGCCTTGCATTTCAAATACTTTCATCTGAAACATTCTTTCATCTGCAATGAAAATCAAGGTTAATGATTTTTTCTTGCTTGTAATATTCCTATATTTTCCTCTGTTCTCTACTTCATTTTTAGAATTTTTCTAAATCAAAATAACATATGATTATAGTATTTCTTTGCATACCTTGCTCCACACCCTCTTCTGCTGAGAATATTAGACTATATATATCCCAGAATACAAAACTTAGAATATTAAAATGTATATTCAAATATTAAAACATATATTCTAATATTTTAACCTATATTCATATTAGAATATATTTTAATATTCTAAGTAATATGCTTATACTGCTTTTTCTTGATATATCAATAACTAAATCAGTCTATGTTTACAAAATTATGACCATGACAGTATCATTCCATTTTTTAGCCAAGTAATATCTATGATTAAATTTCTTGCAGTTATTAACCACTTCTTATTTTTCTGTTTGCTTAGTTTTTTTGTACTTATCCCAATTTTTTTTCTTTTGAATACAACAATAGATTTATTAAGTTTCCAGCAGTAATTTTACTTTTTTAATGTTCATGTATATCAAACAATCCACAATTTTTTTAACAAAAAAAATTAAAATTCTGCATAATTTTTTTTCCTGGAGCCCTGCTACTCTGGACTGGTCCCATCTAGGTCTGATGCATGACCATCCTCCTTGAGCTGTCCTTGGCTTTCTCCTGTGTCTATTTTCCTGGATCCATTGTTACTTTTTCTCTGAATTCCCTAGTTTTGCTGGAGCACATTTTTCAGTGACTTCCTGAGAAAGATTTTGGTGGGTAAGTATCTGAAAATGTCTTTAATCTCTCACTGGATGGATAATTTGAGTATAATATCCTAAATTAGCTGTTGCTTTCCTTCAGCACTTTCCAGAGTTGCTGACGAGGAGTTGTATGGCATTTTCATTCTCTTTTAATAACCTTTTTTTAAATCACTAATTGTCTAAGTTGTGTAAAGTTGGCATGGGGCTCTTATTAATCAATTTGCTAAGCATGTGATAGACACTAATAAGCTAAAGCCATGACTCTTACACTATGTGTGGAGGTTCCCCTGGGTACATAGGGTGCCCCAATGAACTTGCCAGGATGCCAGGGACTGTTTTACAATTTCAAGGAAGATGTAGCAAGATCTTTTGGACACCAGATAACTATAAGTTGAGTTTCAACATAAGATTGCTACATTCCTTCAATGATGTGATATCTTTTAACTCAGTTTTCTGCAGTACTGTGATTTTTCAAAAAGTCATGAAAATTAGCATGGAACAGGAAATGAGAGTGGTAATATCTATTATAGTATAATTTCAAGGTTTGAAAAGTTGCATAATGCCCAGTAGGTGTCAAGTTTTTGGTACATAAATACTTACTGTTGTTTGGGCCTAAGTACTTAATAAATAGACTCGTTAGGTATTTCTTTGGGCCCCAAGCGTGTCATGAAAAAATCACTAAGACATTAAGGGCACTGTTTACCAAAAAAGTTGGGACCTCTGAACTGAAGACTCTTACACTATCTGCATGTAGAAATCCTATTAACTGAATGTTGGACTCTCCATATTGACCCACTAATAAACTGCTTTTTGTTGCTATCTTATCGTTTCTCCAATTTTCCTTCATTTTTGTTCATTCTGGAGAATTATTAGATTTTTATCTACAACTCTTGTATTGATTTTTCATTCCATCTATCATATATCTAAGTTCCCAAACCATTTTCTTGTTCTTTGATTGTTCCTTTTTTATATAGCATCCTCTTGTTGTTTTGTAGACACATTATCTTTGCTTGTCTGTCTGAGCATATTAATAATAGTTTTTTGAAGACTTTTTTGCACCAGTATTGACTCAGATGTCTCCAAGTTCCTTTTTCTCTACTTCGTTTTTGAGTGTGCTATGCATATCTGATAATTTCATCTATTTTGAGATTTGTTCCATCTTTGTGTACCCCAAGAGACAGAATCTGAAATGAGGATCTAAGTGCAAGAAGTTATTTGGGATGCAATTCTAGGAAACACTGGTAGTAAAGTGCAGACATGAGACAGTGAAGGGAATGAACCAATAAAGGCCCTACTGTTAGTTGCTCAGTCCCTCTAGAGCTCAGCATGTCCCAACTGCAAGTGAGTGAGAAAGCCGGTAAAGTGGATCTTTACCCTCTTTGCGTTAGGGGTTGCTTCTGGGACATTCACTCCCTGGCCAGCATCTCCATGAGGGCTGTGTGTACTCCCAACAAAAAGATGCCCTCAGGGAGAGAACTGAAGGTATTTTCTGTAAGCAAGCTTCGGCCTGTGGAGTTGAATGCAGAGGAGACATAACATGCTAACGTTAGGCTTCATCATAATCACATTCCTTATTCTAAAACAGTTCAGAGGAAATCATGGTGGAAGGTGTATTGCACGCAGCCCTAGACACATTTTCATCTCAAATCTTTTATAAAAAGCTGATTCAGACATGACCAAGATTGAATACATTATCCTTAGGAAGACTTGCAAGACAATATTTTGGGCCACCTATACCAGATTTTTAAAAACTTCTTGGAATGCATGGCTAGCAGAGTGTTTGTGAAATCCAGCCGATTGCCGATTGCACAGTTCCTGTGAGTACATTATGTACAAGTTAGATTCATTGAACTAAACAGGAGTACTGTGTACATCAAGGTTTCTCAACTTCGGAGACAGTGACATTTTGGATCAGATAGGTCTTTATTGTGGAGGCTGTCCTTTGTATTATAGGATGTTTAGCAGCATCTCTAGCCTCTACTCACTAGGTGCAAGTAGCATTATCTTTTTCTAGTTGTATTAAACAAAAGTGTCTTCAGACATTGACAAGTGTTTTCTAGAGGGCAGAAAGTCCCCATTTGAGAGGCACTGGTGTACAGCCTACAGCTCTGGTTCTCAAACTTCGCCACATATTATGGACACTTGGGAAGCTTTCAAAACCCTCATGATTGGATCCTTCCCCAAGAGGTCCTGATTTTAATAGTTTGGGGCCTTAGAAGGTTTAAAATTTCCCCCAGGTGATTCTAATCTACAATCAAGACTGATCATTAACTGTAGGGCAGCGAAACTTACTGAGTGTAAGATAATCAGATATGGTGGGGACTGTGTTAACCTGGGCATCTTGTTGCCATATAGAAGAGATTTTCACTTCTTATGGATTTATTTCTCTTTATTTGTGCTTTGTAGCAAACATAAGACATTTTTAGCACACCTCTCTTTTAATAGTACTATTCTGGTATGACAAGAAAACTATTGAGCCACAGAGTGATGATAAAAGCTAGGTGTGGAATAAAGGTGTACAGACCAGCTTTGTGACCTTGTGCAATCACTGCATCTGCCTGGCCTCAGTTTTCTCATTGATAACATAAGAATAGCAATGATGCTTTCCTTATAGTGCTGAGGTGACAATTAAGAGTTAATACAGAACTTAGTACAGTATCTGGCGCATAGAGGTCAGCATGTGTTGACTCATTACGAACTGTTTGTCTTCCTCCACTTGAATGTATGCTCCTAAGAGATCAGGTCTTATCCATCTTAAAACTTCAGTGAACTGAGCAAAATTAACCCATTGGCAATTGTCTTTTTGTCATTAGCCATGGCCTTCACATAGAAGGATTAGGACAAAAAAAAAAAAAGAAAAGAAAAGAAAAACGAGTTGCTTTGGTCAATGATATTTACTGGCTGTAAAATAATGTGCATTAGTTTGGGTCAACAACTACTCGAAAATGTTGCCAGGCCATGGGCTTTTGTTATATCAACCCCTGATTGAATATCAACCCCTGAATAACAAAGCCAAAAAACTATCCCGGTCCTTACTTCTAAAGTAGAAAAATAAACGTTAGAAATGGATTTACTGCTTTTCAAATATTATAAACACTTTACAATTTTTATACAGGTACGCTTTATTTAAAATCTTAACGTGTCACAGGATCAGTATTTCTCATTTTGTTAGAAAATGTATTCTCTGCAAATTTATCTTTGCCTCAGATATGAAATGACAGGAGACCATGTTTTTGTATGGTGTGTTTATCAATCTGTATTTATCAGGGAAAAAATAAATATAAGTTTCTACAGCTATTCCAAATGCTGAATTAAATCGTATATCCCTTGAAAATGGCCGTAGGCCTGGGAGAGCTATCTGAAAGAAACTTTTTAAAGAAGGAATCTTAGAAAATGGTTTGTAAAATTCCATTCTCAGCTACTGTATTTTGAAAAAATGTATACCTCTTTATAGATTAGTATTTGTGTGCATATAATGTAAGACATGCACACAAAATATACTTTGGGAAGGTTGAAACTTTTTCTTTTAAAGCTGTACAGAAAGAGCATACATATAAAACATACATAACACTATATGACAGCTTTGCCACATGAATGTTCAAATACTAAATGCCATACACATAGACTGAGGGAAGAATCATGAGACTTAGGAACGGGAAGAAATGCTCTCTTGCAGAGCCAGGGCCAAAAGTGGATGCAAAATAATTCATTCCTGTCTGCCCCTGCCTATTTTCATGCTGTGTGAAAACAGCATGATTTCCCTGCAAAGCAGCTTTCATATAAGTCTCCTCATCAGCCCTTTGCCACCAGGTCAGAATAGTTAGACTCTCAGGAGCACGTCCCAGCCACTGGGAACCTCCCTCTTCAAATGGACTTTCTTTCAGTTTTAAACTCCAGACCTGTGTTGTTGATTTCTAGCTCTCCTCTCCAGGCTTTCTACTTTTGCATTTTTTAATCCCTATTTTTTGGATTAACTGTATCACCCCAAAATTCATAGGTTGAAATCCTAACCGCCAGTACCGCACACGTGATCTTATTTGGAGATAGGGTCTTTATAGAAGTAATCAAGTGTATTAGTCCATTCTCGCACTGCTATAAACAAATACCTGAAACTGGTATTTCTTTAAAAAGAAAAGAGGTTTAATTGGCTCATGATTCTGCAGGCTGTCAGGAATCCTGGCTGTGGAGGCCTTGGGAAACTCACAATTATGGCAGAAGGAGGAGGGGAAGCAGGCATGTCTTACCGTGGTGGCAGGAGAGAGAGAGAGCTAAGGGGGAGGTGCTACACACTTTGAAACAACCTCTTGAAAACTCACTCACTATCGTAAGAACAGCAAGGGGGAAATCTACCCCCAAGATCTAATCACTTCCCACCAGGACCCTAGTCTAACCTCGGGGATTACAAATTGACATGAGATTTGGGCGGTGACACAGATTCAGACTATATCATCAAGTTAAAATGAGGTCATTAGCGGGGGTGGTAATCCAGTAAGACTGGGGCTTTATAAAAAGGGGGAAATTTGGAAACATTCATGCACACAGGGAGGGGCCATATGAACATGAAGGCAGGGATGGGGACGATGCATCTACAAGCCGAGGAACACCAAGGATTGCCAGCAAACACCAGAAACTGGGAGCAGGGCACGGAAGAGAGTCTCCCTCACAGTCTTCAGAAGGAACCAACCTTGCTGACACCTGGATCTTGGACTTTTAACCTTCAGAACTGTGAGACAATGACCTCCTGTTGTCTAAGCCATCCAGTTGGTGATACTTCATTATAGCAGGCCTAGGAAACTAACATCCACTGTAGGAGGATTTAGAATAAATTTCATTAGAAGTTAATAGGGAGTGTATGAAATGAGTAAATAGTAACTAAATTCTAGCATTCTAGATATTTTTTCTCTTTGTCAAATATCTAGTGACCCCACCTGTCTTTACTAAGTGTTCAGATAAATTCTTGATCACCTCTAGGTGTGTGGTCAGGACAGAGAATGCTGGGCAATGGCGAAGGTTGTTCAGATTTATTTGTATTTATTAAATAGGTGGGACCAGGTCCCTTGGTACATACAGCACCACTAAATTTTGCTTTCATGCATGCCAGCCTTGCTATGAGTACAGTTACCAGAGAGTAACTTCTCCACTTTCTAAAAGAGTCAAAATCTGATACCTATGCAACTGAACTAATTAAGAGATAGACTAACCAGAAAGTAGAGGGTTTTAAAATGGTTTGTAAAGATAATGGTAAACCAAGAAGCTCTTCAGAAGGTACGGTTATGGTCCTTCTCAGAAGACTGAAGAATAGCTGATGGAAGGTGTGGTTCCTTCTCTGAAGCCCTGTCTCCTCTCACCAATTTTAGAGGAACCAGAGCTTGGAGCAGCCACTAAGAAATGGGGGAAAGGGGTAAGGAATAAGATGGCAGTAAATCTTCAATCAGTACTGACTGAATTACTAATAAAAACTAATATTACCAGCGTAACCTAAAGCACTTACCAAGTGAAAATCAAAGAATTGGTCTCTTGATGCTGTTGTAAAACTAATCAACAAGATTATCATTAATAACAGCCCCTCTGTATATATTTACCTTGTACATCATAGTACATATTTTTATATACTTGAGTGTGTGTGTGTATATATATATAATAGTACATATACTACTTATATATTGAATAGTTTTCTCTAAGTAACGCAGACTTTACAGAAGTCCCTCTAGTTAGTCATTTGAAAGAACTGAAGGAAGGGGCTTACCTTCTGAGTTTTGTATGTGAAGGTCTGAGAAATTTAACGCTGTCATAAATTAACTTGAGCTGATGGGAGCTGGGAATACTGGTG
>NW_012101288.1:2948978-2949509 GCF_000951045.1 Mandrillus leucophaeus | reverse complement strand
CATGCCAGCCTTGCTATGAGTACAGTTACCAGAGAGTAACTTCTCCACTTTCTAAAAGAGTCAAAATCTGATACCTATGCAACTGAACTAATTAACAGGTTTCCTAAAATCTTTACACGTATCATTGCTGAATAAAAAAGTTATTTGATACAAATAAATGTTAAATGTATAAGCATTTCACAAATATTGCATGGGACATACTTATGATGAAAAATACTTGTCATTCATCTGAAAGTTAAATTCAACTGCATTTTTCTTTGCTAAATCTGGCAACCTTATTTACGTGACTTTCAAAATTATAGCCTTTCAACCAGTCTGAGACTCTGGTTTGCAGCAAACCAGGAGTCACTAGAGATAGACTAACCAGAAAGTAGAGGGTTTTAAAATGGTTTGTAAAGATAATGGTAAACCAAGAAGCTCTTCAGAAGGTACGGTCATGGTCCTTCTCAGAAGACTGAAGAATAGCTGATGGAAGGTGTGGTTCCTTCTCTGAAGCCCTGTCTCCTCTCACCAATTTTAGAGGAACCAGAG
>NW_012101288.1:2938163-2947778 GCF_000951045.1 Mandrillus leucophaeus | reverse complement strand
AAAAAAAAAAAAAAAAAAATTCAGTATTCCATTCCAAGTTACTGGGTTGCGTCATCCTTCAGAATATTGTGTGGTCTAAAGAACTTCTCGAAGTCTCTCCAGTTTCTCGCTGACTGGTAGTGAAGCTTACCTTCTTAATACTGAATTTGCCATCTCTGCCCATTCCTTCAGTTTGTTTATGAAGGGGAAGGGAGCCATATGGAAAGAAAGCCCCATTTTCTGATCTCACCCTATTATTGTCATAATTAAACCAATGGCAGGATTTTTTTTCCTCCTACAGTATAAAAAATTTTTATCACGCTTGACCTATGTTAAAAAATAAGCTGAGGCATATTTTATCATTGAGAAAGACACTGTGAGCTAGTCACACTTATAAAAGTTCTTTCATATGCTTCGAATAACAAATATATGAATATTTCAAAAACTCTTCATAATTTTGGGGTGTTTTGGCAGCAATATTAAAATTCAGATTAATTCTTGAATTGTTAATGTGCTCTAGAATCTTGTATTAAATAAATAGGATTTTTTAAATCACCTTAGGAAAACCTGTATTTGACTAGTTAGAACAATGTAGAGTTTTAAGTTTAATAGGCTGATAGGCAGTTACACAACTCCTTAGACCCCAACCACCCAAATCTTCATAATGCCGGTTCTCAGAAACCCAGGACACTGGATGGAAGAAAAAAATATTTTTAGCGAGCTGCTTCCTTGAGTGAAACACTTAATAGATTGTATCCTGATAGATCACATTTGGGAACAGCGTTTCTTCGCGGGCAACCTGTGTCCTCTTTCTTAGATCTCAACTTGCTTTATCTCTTTAGCAGCTTGATTAGAAGTGGTTACTGCAACTGCCGTGGAAAAATCCACCAGGAGGTTATCGTATTTAATGTTTCAGAAAACTTGCTTTTGAAGGCGATAACAGTATTTCTTAATCACTGTGCCTTTGGGCAAAGCACAGATGTGTTGCATACCGTTAAATCACTCTCTTCTTAGGACGCAATGTTGTTCTTTGAAAGTATTTGCTTCTCCTTCCACCTCTCTTTCCCCTGCCCTCTCATTATGCCAGATAAGGCACATTTCACAGACTTACTCTCCACACTCAGCAAGGTATTCCTTCAGAAATCCTGAATGGTTTTTTTTTGTTTTTTTTTTTTTTAGCTCATTCCATCCCAGTTGCATCTCCAAGCTCATGATACATGTTTCTTATTCATTTTAGGTGTGCACAGATTGAGCACCTCTTAGTATGGAGCCCTAGAGTAGATTCCAAAGATAGAAATGTATTAACAAAGCACAAACACACAGACCTATAGAGAGGCCACCTTCTTTTCTCTTCTTTTGATAGAGTTTGCCTTGAATTAGAGTCAGGGAGAATCATAATATAATAGACACTTCAATCTTAGTAACAAAAAAGGTTGGAATTATATTTCAGTGAATGTTGATTCCATTAAAAGTATAAGTCTTGAAAGGGAATTAATGGAGAAGCAGAGGACTTCTTATGTGAATCAGCTAGTGTACAACATTCTGTACAACCAGCTACCTTTTTATAAAATAAAATCTCAAACCTTTGAAATACCATCAAAACTTGCTACAATTTTAGCTTCAACCCAATTTTCCAATTTCCTAGGTTAACGCTATACTTTAGCTAAATGATTCTACTTACCATCTAAAAACACTGTAAGATATGGGATTTGCCGCAGTACTTGGCTAGCAGCAAGCAATTAGTTTATATTTGGAGAAGAATGAATGAATGAATGAATGACTATGAATGTATTTCTTCTGCCATTGCCATTAAAAAAGATTTAAAAGCTTTAGGGGTACAAGTAGATTTTTGTTATATGGATGAATTTTACAGTGGTGAAGTCTGGGATTTTAGTGCAGCCATCACACAACTAGTGTACATTGTACCCAATAGATAGGTTTGCGTCACTTACCGCCACCCACCCTCCCCTTTTTTGAGTCTCCAATATCCATTATACCTCTCTGTATGCATTTATGTACCCATAGCTTAGCCTCCACTTATGAGAACATATTTAGTTTTCAATTCCTGAGTTACTTCACTTAGAATAATGGCCTCCAGCTCCATCCAAGTTGCTGCAAATGACATTATTTTGTTCTTTTTTATGGTTGAGTAGTATTCCATGGTGTGCGTGTGTGTGCTTGTGTGCTTCTTTAGTACTCATATATATATGAGTGGTACCCACTCCTTGGTTGACGAGCATTCAGTCATTTCTATATCTTTGCAATTGTGAATCACGCTGTGATAAACATACCCATGCAGGTGTCACTTTAATATAGTTAATGTTTTCCTTTGGGTAAATACTCAGTAGTGGGATTGCTGGATCCAATGGTAGATCTACTTTGAGAAATCTCCATACTGTTTTCCATAGAGGTGTACTAATTTACATTCCCACCAGCAGTGTATAAATGTTCCATTTTCAGAACATCCACACCCCCATCTATTGTGTGGGTTTTAAAAAAAATTAATTATGTTTATTCTGATTGGGGTAAGGTAGTATCTCATTGTAATTTTAATTTGCATTTCCCTGATGATGTTGAGCATTTTTTCATGTTTGTTGGAATTTGTATATCTTCTTTTGAGAAATACATGGCTTCAAGTATTCATGATATTTGCCCAACTTTCAATGGGATTATTTGGATTTTTTCTTGATGATTTGTTTGAGTTCCTTGTAGATTCTGGATATTAGTCTTTTGTCAGTAGTATAATTTGAAGTCAGGTAATATGTTGCCTCCAGATTTTTTTTTTTTTTTTTTTTTATTAGGATTGCCTTGGCTATTTGGGCTCTTTTTAAGTTCCATAGGAATTTGAGGATGATTTTTTCGAATTCTTTAATAAATGATGTTGGCATTTTGATAGAAATTGAATTGAATCTGTAGATTGCTTTGGGCCGTATGTCCATTTTCATGATACCAATTCTTCCTATCCATGAGCATGAGATGTATTTCCATTTGTTTGTATCATCTCTGATTTCTTTCTGCAGTGTTTTGCAGTTGTCCTGGTAGACATCTTTTGCCTCCTTGGTTAAGTAAATTCCTAAGTATTTTATTTTATTTTTTGCTATTGTAAAAGGGATTGTGTTCTTGATTTTATTCTCATCTTGGTTGTTGTTGTGCAACAACTATATAGCAGTGCTGCTGATTTGTATACACTGATTTGGTAACCTGAGACTTTACTGAATTAATTTATCAGATCTAGGAATCTCTTGGAAGAGTTATTAGGGATTTCTGTTTATAAGATTATATCATTGACAAACAGAAAATCTGACTTCCTCTTTTCCAATTTGGATGCCCTTTATTTCTTTCTCTTTCCTGATTGTTCTGTCTAGGATTTCCAGTACTATGTTGAATAGGAGTGGTGAAAGAGGTTATCCTTGTCTTGTTCCAGTTCTTAGGAGCAATGCTTTCAAATTTTTCCCATTCAGTATGATGTTGGCTATGGGTTTGTCATATATGGATTTTATCATTTTGAGGTATATTCCTTGTAGGTCTAGTTTTTTGATGGTTTGTATCATAAAAGGATGCTGGATTTTATTGAACGCTTTTTCTGTGTCTATTGAGATGTTCATAAGGCTTTTGTTTTTAATTGTTTTTGTGATAAATCCCATTTATTGACTTGCATATGTTGAAATATGCCTCCATCCCTGGGATAAAACCCACCTGATTATGGTGAATTACTTTTTTTGATGTGCTGTTGGATTTGGTTTGCTAGAATTTTGTACAGGATTTTTGTATCTATATTCATCAAACACATTGGTCTGCAGCTTTCTCTTTTTTTGTTATATTCTTTCCTGGCTTTGGTATCAGGGTGATACTGGCTTTGCAGAATGAGTTAGGAAGGATTCTCTCCTTCTCAATCTTTGGAATAGTTTCAGTATAATTGGTACCAATTCTCCTTTGAATGTCTGGTAGAATTTGGCTGAGAATCTGTCTGGCCTTGGGCTATTTTTTGTTGGCAGCTTTTTTAAAATTACTGATTCAATCTCATTGCTTTTTATTGATCTGTTCAGGATGTCTATTTCTTCCTGATTCAAGCAAGGGGTAGGGGTTATATGTTTTCAGGAATGTATCCAATTTCTCTAGATTTTTTTGTTTGTGTGCATAGAGTTGTTCACAGTAGTCTCAAATGATATTCTGTATTTCTGTAGTGTCAGTTGTGATGTCTCCATTTTCCCTCCTAATTGAGCTTATTTGAATTTCTTCTCTGCTTGGTTAATCTAGCAAGTGGCTTTTCAATTTCATTAATCTTTTCAAAGAACCAGCTTTTTGTTTCGTTGACTTTTTTTTTTTTATTTTGGTTTCAATTTCATTAGATTCAGCTCTGATCCTTTTTATTTCTTTTTACATGCTAGCTTTGGGTTTGGTTTGTTCTTTTTTTTCTAGTTCCTTGAGGGATGACATTAGATTATCAATTTTTCATCCTTCAAACTCTCTGATAGAGGCATTTTGTGCTATAAGCTTTCTTCTTAGCACAGCTTTTGCTATATCCCAGAGGTTTTGATAATTTGTGTCACTGTGATCACTCATTTCAGAAAATTCTTAAATTTTCATCTTTATTTTGTTGTTAACACAAAAATAATTCTGGAGCAGATTTGTTTAATCACTATGTATTTGCACGGTTTGAAGGTTACTTTTGGAATTGATTTCTAATTTTATTCTGCTGTGCTCTGAGAAGATACTTGATACTGTTTCGATAATTTAAAATTTATTGAGACTTGTTTTGTGGCCTGTCATATAGTCTATCTTGGTGAATGTTTTGTGTGCTGATGAAACGAATGTGTATTCTGAAGTTCTTGGATAGAATGTTCTATAAGGGTCTTTTAGATCCATTTAAGCTAGAGTACAGTTTAAGTCCAGTGTTTCTTTGTTGATTTTCTGCCTCAGTGATCTGTCTAGTGCTGTCAGTGGAGTGTTGAAGTCCCCTACTATTATTGTGCTGCTGACTATTTCTTTTCATATATCTAATAGTAACTGCTTTATGAATCTGGAAGCTTCAGAGTTAGCTGCATATGTATCTAGAATTGGTATATCTTCTTGTTGAATTGATCATTTTGTCATTATGTAATGACCTTCTTTGTCTTTTCCTTATGCTGTTTTTGCTTTAACATCTGTTTTATCTGATATAAGAATTGCTACTACTGCTTGATTTTGGTTTCCATTTGCATGAAATATCTTTTTCCACCCCCCTACCTTGGGTCTATAAGAATCCTTACATGTTAGCTGTATCTCTTGAAGACAGCAGATATTTGGTTTATGATTTTTAATCAGTTATTCCAATCTGCATATCTTAATTGGACCATTTAGACCATTTACATTCAACATTAATATCGAGATGTGAATGTGAATGACTGTTCTAGTCATCATTTAATTGTTACCTAGTGACTTTGTTTTCTTACTTGTCTTATTGTTTTATAAACCCTGTTAATTTTAAACTTTCAGGAATGTCTATTCCAATGTGTAACAGCCTTTTGTTTAAAGATTTAGAACTTCTTTTAGCCTTTCTGGTAGGGCTGGTCTAATATTGACAAATTCCCGCAGCCTTTGCTCACCTAAGAAAGACTTTACTTCTTCCTCATTTATAAAATTTAGTTTTGCTGGATACAAAATTCTTGGCTGACAGTTATTCTATTTAAGGAGACTAAAGATAGGAGCCCAGTCCCTTCTAGACGTCAGGTTTCTACTCAGAAGTCCCCTGTTAGTCTGATAGATTTTCCTTTACAGGTTACCTGATGCTTTTGTCTCACTGCTGTTGGAATTCTTTCTTTCAGGTTGAGTTTAGATAGCCTGATGACTATATATCTTGATGATTTTCTTTGTACAATTAATCTTCCAGAAATTATTTGAGCATCTTTTATTTGGATGTCTAAATCCCTAGCAAGACAAGGGAAGCTTTCCTTCATCATTCCCTCAAATAGGTTTCCCAAACTTTTTGCTTTTTCTTCTCCTCAGGAACTCCTATGATTCATAGGTTTGGCCATTTTACATAATCCCATATTTCTTAGAGACTTTATTCCTTTCTTTTATTTTTTTTGTCATTTTTGTCTGATTTGGTTAATTCAAAAGCCTTGTCCTCAGCCTCTGAAATTCTTCTACTTGATCTAGTCTGTTGTTAAAGTTTTCTTCTTCATTTTATAGTTCCCTAAATATGTCTTTCATTTCCAATAATTCTGATGGTCTTTCTTTAAAATATGTATCTCTTTAGAAAACTTTTCATTCATATCCTGAGTTGTTTTTGAAATTTGCTTATGTTGTTTTTCTACCTTTCTCCTGTATCTTCATTAGTGACTTAATAATCAACCTTTTGAATTTTTTATCTGGTATTTCAAAGATTGCATTTGGGTTTAGATCCACTGCTGTAGAATTAGTGTACTCTTCTGGGAGTATTCTTTGCATATTGCCTGAATTATTTTTCTCATTTTTTCTTTTTTAGGTTGACTATTTCATCTAATTATTTTAAAATTTATTTTTGATTCAACTTTAAAAAAAATTTTTTTCTCTTGAGGGTATGACTTTAATGTTTCTAGGTTATTGTCACCTAGCTTCAGCTCTGGGTGTTTTCCATGGTGAATACTCTGTATGAGTTTCTTGTTTATAGAGAATCTTTGTGTAATGGCTTTCTCAGATGCTGGTTGTAATAGTGATGTGTTAGGTATGTGAGCAAGTTCGCCATCTCCTGTTGGGCTGGAATGGCAGAGGTCTCATGAAGCTTATCTTATTCTCCAGTGGTATGCATTTAAAAAATGTTTTTTTCCTTCGTACTTTCTTCATTGGGTTGAACAGTTTAGGCTTCAGGCGAGTGGGAGATGGCTATGGGTAAAATCTGGCTATGGCTAAAGCGGGTGGACAAACATATTACCCTAATAGTGTGCCAAGGTCACAGACTCGACAGAGGTAGGTGGGGAAGCTTTCAGTGGAACGCGCTGAAGTATTTCAGGGGGAATGGAAGGAACCACCACAGCCTCCATTCCAAGCCAGCAGGAAAGCAATCCTTCCAGTCACACTCTTGACCTGGTATTCTGGCTATTCAGATCAGACCAGTACCTCTTTTCATCTGTAGGAATGCTGATGTTTTATGTAGGGAGGGATAGTGACTCTCTCTCTCATGCAAGCCTGAACCTGGAGGGTACTCCTCCTACAGATGCAGTCACCCTGAAGTGTTCCAGAAAGGCTGTCTACAGATGTACCCATGCTGAACTCCTGTGGTAAAAGCCCCAGCTGTGTCTGCAGTGGTGGGCAAGGGGGAGAAGTCCCTTCTCTAAGACCCTTCATGAGCACCAGGGCTGCCTGACCATTGGGCTAGAGCTCCAGACTTTTCTCACTGAACCCAGCACTGCACCTGTACCTCTGCTGAAACAGACTTCCCTTAAGTAGAAAGTGCAGGGATGCAAAGCCTGAAGCCTGATTTCTTTTGCCTCACAGGGTGCTCCCTTAATGTGGTGCATGCCCTCTTCCCTAGGAGTAGCAATCCCTGAGAGTCAGACTACTGGAAATCCCTCTGCTCCTCTTGGTCTAGCCACCCAGTGGGGTTTCTGCACCCCAGAATGTTGCTGGGGAATATCTGCAGACAGTTCAGTGGTGTAACCTGTCCTCTAGTCTCCCAGCAGCAGGTACTGCGTCAGCTCTGATGGGAGTAGGAGGGAAGTCACGTAGATTGTGTGAGATTTCCTTAGTTATAAATAGCCTTAGTGTATTGGCTTTCTCAAATTTCTCAAATGCCAGCTGTAGTAGTAATGTACTGGGCACATGGACAGACTCAAGGCCTCCTGGTTAGCCAGCATAATGCAGGAAATGGCAATAGCTGAGGTTGTGCAAGTTTTTCCTTCTTGAGTGCCGTGTTATTGTGCCTGCAGATGTTGTAAGGGGCTGGGATGGCTGGCTTCCAGCCAGCAGGTGGTGCTTGCAAAAGAGCGCCAGCTGTGGTAGTAACAGTGGGATTTGTGCTTGCCTTGTGTTTCCCAGAGTAGGTACTCTGGGGTCTCAGGCAGTGGGCAGGGTCATGGAGAACCCAAAATTCCCTGTTTATTGTGTTTCACTAGCAGAGTGGGTGGAGGGGCAAAGCCACATGGGGGCCAGGTCAGGCAAATCCATGCACTGGCTTCTCATGTGTGGGCTCAAGCAGCAGTCCCAATGGGGATCAGAGGGCAGTTCTCTGGCTGCTGCAGTAATGTTCCAGTGAGGAGCAAAGCTGCCTCCACTGTACCAAATGATCTACGTGGAGCGTGGGGAATAGCAGGTGGCAGTAAGCTGCACTCAGCTCCCACACATTTGGCAAGGGAGGTCCGACACCCACAGTGTTCTGCTAGCAGCAGCTAGCTAGGTTCCAGGCAGCCTGTACTCAGAACCCAAAACTGCCCTGGGCCATAACCCTTCTTGACTGAGACAGAAATCATGGCTTTCAGGCCATACCCCTCCTGGGTCACCCAGGAAACAGAAATGCCCAACTCCTGTGCCCATGGCTGTAGCACACTTCCTGCTCTCTCAGTGGTTCTGGTCATAGGGGTTCATTCCTACTCAAGATTATATCATGAATCTCAGCTGGGGGTTTCTCTAAACCTGTGACCACTGCCTGAATTAGCTGGCAGACTTCCGCAAGGTTCCCTGTGAGGTGGAATCAAGAATGGTTTCCCTCCATCCCTGCTGGAGTCTTGATGCCACTCCTTCTCATATATTCCCCAGCACTCACTAAATCAGCTCCAGCACTTAGTAGGGTTGAGGCCTTCCCCTTGGCCTGGACTCCCCAGTGTGGGGTTGTGTCACGGAGGCAGTCTCTCTCCTCCTTAAACTCTGCAGACTCAGTTTTTCTCCTGGTTCACAGTGTAGGCTGCTGCCCACTGCTTCTTTCCAAGAGTCTGTGGTTTCTTTCTGTTTTTCTTGTAAATTCCTGTGTTACTTCTTGGAAAACTGTTGACAGCATGAATCTCAATACACTATTTTGTCTTTTCAAGTGGAAGAGGCATGCTTACAATGCCTCCAATCCACCATCTTGGAAAGAAAAAGCTGTTATTGCCATTTTTAGCATCATTTTTCCACAGCATTCCACACCAAGAATATTCCAATTCCAAATGATCTGATTAGTGTGGCTTGGGTCAGGTGTCTCTCCTTTGTCCAGACAGCTGTGTCCAGGAAATCAGGCCATGTGGCTAGATGCCCACTCAGCCAGGACTCTGAGCACACTTTCTGAGAAGTGGCTCATGGTTATGACCTGCCACATCATGGAGTAGCTTATGAAATGCAATTTATTGAGATATTATAGGAGATCCAGTACAGTCATCCCTCTGTATCTGAGGTGGATTGGTTCCAGGACTCCCTTGGATACCATAATCATTGGATACTCAAATCCTTTTAATAAAAATGGTGCAGGCTGGGCGCAGTGCCTCACACCTGTAATCCCAGCAGTTTGGGAGGCCGAGGCAGGTGGATCATTTGAGATCAGGAGTTCAAAACCAGCCTGACCAACATGGTGAAACCCTGTCTCTACTAAAAATACAAAAATTAGCTGGGCGTGATGGTGGGTGCCTGTAATCTCAGCTACTTGGGAGGCTGAGGCAGGAGAATTGCTTGAACCCAGGAGGTGGAGGTTGCAGTGAGCAGAAATCACGC
>NW_012101288.1:2930141-2938113 GCF_000951045.1 Mandrillus leucophaeus | reverse complement strand
AAAAAAAAAAAAAAAAAAAAAAACCTGGAGTATTTGCATATAACCTACACACATTTTCCCATATACTTTAAATCATTTCTAGATGACTTATAGTACCTAATACAATCTAAATGCTATGTAACTTGTTGTTATACTGTATTGTTATTTACTTGCATTTAAAAAAAAATAATTTTATTGGTAAAAAATGTTTGTTTTATCGATTTTGAATATTTTTCATCTGCAGTTGGTTGAATCTTTGTATGCAGAACATACAGTTAGGAAGGACCAATTGAATCTGGAAGGGGTAGTAGGTAGGGAACCAAGAGTTTACTGATTGTTCTTCTTTGCCCTTGAAGTTGGACAGAGATTGAAGAAGCAGTTTCTAGAATTGGAAAGGACTAAAAGGGGTTACAAAGTGGTATTTTCAGGGGAAAGCCAAGACTCTATCAGGGCAAGTTGGAGGAGGAGGAGGGAGAATTTGAAAAAAGATGAAAAATAAGGAGAAAGGTCTTTTTCATAAGAAAACATTTCATATATTTTTAGGTTTTCGTTAGGGGTATTGACATTATTTTCTTTCATCTCATGATTAAATATGCATTTATTGAATGCACATGTGTATTCCATACAATATTCAATGTGTATTCTACATGTGTAATATTACTTTCATTTTAAACAATGCATTCCAAGTCCAAGCAGCAGTATTATAAATTTTAAAAAAGCAACCCACATTTAGATTGAGATTTTCCCATGATTGTTGAATGATTCAGTAAAAGTGAGTGAGTAGGTGAAATGAGTTAGTGAAAACCAACCAACTTAAGAGTGAGAAGTAGGTGTATTTGGAAAATATCAGTGATATATAATTTATATAATTTACTTCCATGAGAAATACTTGCTATTCTGTTAGATTGCTAGCAGAACTTGTGTTCAAAGTTAACCAGAATAGTTAAGCCAAGTTAAACATATTTGCAGAAGCTTTTTAGGTTAGTATACAATTGCATATTATAGAGGAACTATTGATTAGACACACTTGTTAAGAGAAACTTTTTCTCTCTTAAACTTCCTGTGAAGATATACGTTCTTAGTATAAAGACCAGTGCATGAAGAGTTGACTGGAAATCAAAGAGAAACTTGTTATCCTTGTTTTTCTTTCTGAGTGAAAAGCAAAAGGTAAAATATCATGGTCAAATGGAAAAGTAAATTGGATTTTAAATTTTCATGTGAGTTTTCCCAGTTTGAGGTGCTCAGATTTCATTTAGTGGTTCAGTTATAATTGACAAGACCTCTTAAAACGTGACATATCCACTTGAGGGTTGAACTTTTTCATGTACTGTTAGGTGAATGCTTTTACATTATTGGATGGTAACTCTGTTATATAACATTTGTTATGTTTAGTATAACATTTTACATATATATATGTGTAGGTATGTATGTATACATATTTATCCATAATTTAAATTATTATTACATTCTAGGAGATAATGTTGTGGTTTCTTTCTCCATTTTATTTAATAGAGTTTTTAAAAATAGGTAAATGTGCAGTAAATCTCTAACCAATAAATGTTGTATTTCAATTGATTTTAACTTTTAAAAAACTTTTTTAAAAAAGACACTCTAAATGTTTCAGGGAAGGCTTCAAGGATTTTGTTGTCTCCTGATTTCATGGGTTGAACTGTGTCTCCTCAAAATTCATATACTGAAATCTTAATCCCCAGTATCTCAAAAGGTGACTGCATTTGAAAATAGGATTGTTGCAAATATAATTAGCTAAAATGAGGTTATATTGGAGTAGGATGAGCCCCTAGTCCAGTATCACTGGTATTCTTATAAAAAGGGGAAATTTGAACACACAGGCATGCATGGAGGGAAGACCATGTAAAGACACACAGCAAGAAGATGGTCTACCAGCAAGCCATGGAGAGAGGCCCAGGACAGTTCCTTCTCTCATAGCTCCTTAGAGGGAACCAATCCTGCTCACACCGTGATTTTGGACTTCTTGTCTCCAGAATAATGAGACAGTAAAATTCCATTGTTTAAGCCACTTGGCTTGTGATCATTTATTATGACAGCCCTAGCAAACTAATACATCTGGCTGTATGTCAGTAGTGGCTGCCATATGGAATGATATGATCTCTCCCATGCTAGAGACAGACTTTTTGTTAGAAATTCTAACTCCATGCCCCAGCTCCTAGGACTTTCCTTGTTCTTCTCTTTAACATTAGACATTTCTAATGTCTACTGAGGTTGAGCTGTGATATAATTTTCCAGGAGGACCTATAGAATCATCTGAAAATTCCTGAATAAGAATGAGTCCATTCTCTGTTTTGTGAAATTCATAAAAAGAGGTGGGTTGGCCACACACATATAATATGCAGACCTAGTAGGAATGCTGGGCTCTTGCTTTGACTGTATGTTCCATGGCCTTGGGTCACTCACTTAACTTGTCTGAGTCTCAGTCTTTTTATTTGTAAGATAGAAGTTAGTCTTTTTGTGATGTTGTGAGTCTAAATTCAAATATCTATTACATAAGCCAAAGTAAGTGAATATATAGTAATAACACTTAATAGTTTTCATGGTTCTTTTTCTCACCATTTTCATGTATTATCCAAGTGAAAAATATCTTTGGTTAAAAAAAAAAAATGGCAAAGTACAGGATGTCTTATAATGCAAAGCACAGTGTCTGCTTCAGCCATCCCCAACCTCCTCAATGCCTAGCTTACTTCCCACAGGAAACCACTTTTAACAGTTTCCATATTTAGCTCTTTTAGTGGTTACCACCCTGACTTTAATAATATGCTTATGCTACATTTCCTTGATGATCAACTCTAGACATTATCTCTTTGCTCCCCACCACTTACTACTTTTAAAGTGAAGAATCACTGATTCAGCAGACATTCCCGATTGCCTACAGGTCCATCGACCTCTTTTGGAGTCTGATTCTCTATGGATCTAATTTGAGCAAAGAACTTTCGCTTCACTCAAACGAAACCAGGGATTAGATGATCACGGGGCATAGCACAGGACAAGAAGGCGTTTGGCTTAATTACTCAACATCAAATTGGGCCTGAGTTGTAATGAGTTTGCTCTTAATATTTTTCTGTCTGACCACATTTATTTTAAATAAAATTAAAACAAAAGGTGAACTTAAAATAGTGTATGTTACTTTTACAAAAAGGGAAATTATCTACCCTGATAGCTCACTACTTTAAGAAGTACCACTTATTAAGAGATACTTAACAGGTATGGTGCTTTATTCTTCAATTTTAAACATGAACTAAACTACTATGAAGATGTCAGTTGATCATCTGTGGTGCCAGTTTGATTTGGTTTTGCACCCTTCCCCTTCCAGAAATTTGCTACTGGTTATCCAAAGAGTAAGATATAAGAGGGAAAACAGAGTTGAAATCATTACTGTTTCTTGGAAACATGGCATTTCTGCAATTCAGATTTTTCTGGAAATGCTATAAAGTAAATGACTTTGACTTATAATTTCGAAAACCTCATTATCATCCATAATGTCAGGAAAACATATTTTAGAAAAGTTTACACGTTGACCATTTTGGGTTTCTTTGAGCACTGCTCAAAGAATGTGACACATCTGTTGCTCATTTCTAACTCCCGATTACGTTGAATGACTCACCAAAGTGGAGTCAGAAAACCTTGATGTTAATGGAGTTTCATATTTAGCTATTATATATGCCATAGTCACCGATATATATTAAAGCATAGCGTAAGAGGAGATATTCAAGGATATGTCTGCAAATGGGGCAATCCAATTTGGTGGTGGGGTGAAAAGAAATGTAGAAGGGGTTGTGTTTTCAGCACTTCCTGCTGCATACCAGCCCTCTTTCTGGAAATTCTTTCTTGCCTTGTTGGCTTCACCATAGCACTCTTTCCTGGTTCTTCTGCTCTGACACAGATCTTTTTTTTTTTTTTTTTTTAAACTAGATCATCATTCCTCATATGTCTTCAATAGGCTTTTAATAAGGTGTCATCCACTGTTACTTTTTTGCAACACATCCGCCACTTTTTCATTGGCCCCCACTGGTCTTTACTCAATCTAATATATCCAGAGCCCTACGTGGATATATTATGTTTTTTTTTTTTTTGCAGACAACCCTCACATCCCTTTCTCTAGCCCTTGCCTCTATCCTGAACTACAGGCATGTCCACTGGATGTTCCTACATGGACAACCCAGAAATTTCTCAGACGTAACATACCTCAAACCAAAACTATCATCTTTCACTCTCCTGTCAAACTCCCTTCTAGGTAACAGCCTCATGTTTTATCTATTAACACAAGCCAAAAAACTAACACTTCGGCTCCGTCCCTTCCTATCTCTCAGAGTTCATTTTACCCACAGCTTGCAAATGTTTATTCCTTTTTTATGCCCTCTTCCCTTGTCCTAGCCAGATCTTACCCTGTTTCTAGATTACAGCAATATCTTCTATAGTTGGGCTCTCAGTCATCAGCTTTTCTAACGCTCCACTTTAAAATTTTATTTTATTTTATTTCATTTTATTTTGAGACAGAGTCTCACTCTGTTGCCAGGCTGGAATGCAGTGGCACAATCTGGGCTCACTGCAGCCTCCGCCTCCCAGGTTCAAGCGATTCTCCTGCCTTAGCCTCCCGAGTGGCTGGGACTACAAGTGCACACCACCACACTCAGCTAATGTTTATATTTTTAGCAGAGACGGGGTTTCACCGTGTTGGCCAGGATGATCTCAAGCTCCTGACCTTGTGATCCGCCCACCTCGGCCTCCCAAAGTACTGGGATTACAGGCATGAGCCATCACGCCCAGCCTTACATTTTATTTTTGGCCAGAGCTATTTTACTTAATAGAGGTGGTAATCATGTCATTTGCCTGCTCGAAAATCCTTGATTAGATCCTATGACTATCAGGATACGACTGAAACTTCATAGCCTGACATCCAATACTTTTTCCTCTGTGCCTACTGGCCTTTACTCAATATAATATATCCAGGGCCCCACGTGGAGCATAACATACTGCAGAGGCCTGATAAATAAATGAATAAATGAACAAATGAATGATGGAGTGGATAAATGAATAAATTACTCACCAGGCATTGAGCCTGCCAAACAGATGCATGCATCATGCTGCCAAGAAAGCTATTCCCCTCCTTCTGATGTGGGTGAAATCCTATTCAATATGTC
Source organism: Mandrillus leucophaeus (assembly GCF_000951045.1). Taxonomy (NCBI): domain Eukaryota; kingdom Metazoa; phylum Chordata; class Mammalia; order Primates; family Cercopithecidae; genus Mandrillus; species Mandrillus leucophaeus. The sequence continues at coordinate 2,932,960 of NW_012101288.1, read as the reverse complement.
ATTTTTTTAAGTTTTTTTAGACTATTCCAGTCTCAATCAATTGCTTCTCCACTTGTGATTCTGAGACATTTTATTCATGCTACAGTTGTAGCAGTTAATATATGTCAAGGTTATTTATATGTGTGTTGGGTGTTCACAGAGACAGGGACTCTTGATGGCAGTGAAGACTCAGCTGCTAGCAGAAAGCCTGATGCACTTCGGAAATCAATCCGTGTTTGAATTCCCACCACCACTAATTTCTTTCAGTCATATTATATCTTTCCTGAAGTCCTACAATAGCTTTGTAAGTGTTTTCCCTACCTCCATTCTCATCCTAAAATCTACTCCTCATTGTCCTACTAGACGAATCCTTTTGTTCTGAAAATGAAAAGTTTGCAGAAATGCCAGAGCATTGAAGAAATTAGAGGTCAAGATTTCTGATTTAGAGGTCATTGTCTTCTTAAATGCATCCAAAGTTTCCACCTTTTTTGGTGACTAAAGTTGTTTTAGAGTTTTAGGCGCCCTGGGTTGAGAAATAAATAGAATATCATTTTGTGGCGTAGTAGAGATCTTTCTGTAAGTTTTTAGCTGCTTAGCCATTTCACATTATTTGTACTGCGTGAGTAAATATAGAGTCAGGAAGAAATGTTCCTGGGAACAGGAAAGAGACATATCTAAGCCCGAAGTGAACTTAATGACTTTGTGTTTTCCCTGCTAACAAGAACCTTGGAACCCACCTGGGTTGTATCAAATAATACAATTATTGCAGTTCAACTAGGTCATGTTTGTGCGCACACAAAGTTTGGATGTGGCAGAAGTAAATGACCAGACATTGTTAACAGAGCTGTAGTTTGCAAAACAGCAAAGGTTTTCAGACTTGAGAAAGGGAGCGAGTTCAGAGAAACATCAGTCTAACCAAAGTGTTTCTGCTGCTGCTGCAGATGCCACTGTTAATTGGAATTGCTTATTACTTCAGTTACTTTCAATAGTGCTTTGGGGGATACTCTTGCCCTCATATTGTCTAAATCTGTCCCTGTCACTAGTGACTGGATAACCCAGGGCATTTTAACAGGCATCCTATTACCTGACAGTAGGCATCCAGTTTCCCGTATTAGAAGTAGACATTTCTCCTGGGATTTAACCTTCTGTTCAAAGCTTGAACTGCTTTGGTAGGAAAAATGTGGTCCTAATAATGTTTTCCAGTCACCTGTGGCTTGCAAAGTACTTAATGCTTATTAACTCATTAATCCTCTTCATGAATCCAGTGAGGAAGGTAGATGTCAAGTTATGTTTTCCTCTTTCTAAGGGCTGTGAATCTGAAGCACAGACTTGCACAGACTGTTTGGGACATATCCGTGGCAAATTGGGAGAAAGGGACCTATCATTTTGAGATGTTCATACCCAAAATCTAGCAGCTGATTTTTAAAAATTGTAACTTCAAGGTGGCTCTCCCCTCTGTAGCTATCAATCAGAAATCCTCGGTGGGTAAATCTAGCAGGAGGCATTGGCTGAAAAATGAAGCTTTGAGAGCAATAACATCTGCTCAGTTGGGTGGGGAACAGATACTTGTAGTGTCAAGATTGTGATGCATGGTCTTGGGATTTTTCCAAGTTCAACATGTTTGTCAGTCTTTTGAGGCCCCTATTTATCCATGGGGTAAGGATTTGTTTAACCAACTATTTCCTCCTAATCCTTGCAAAAACATATATGAAGCACACAACAGCAGATGAAACCATAGTAGGAATTCTTTCAAAGGACCCAGTCTATGGCTTCTGTCCTTCCCCATTCTAAATCTGAGTGGTAGAAATGTATCCTAGTGAAAGATTGGTATTAGATGCTTACTACTGAAACTAGAATGTGAATTCCTACTTCTAATTAAAAGCCCTCATTGCTGTTCCTTAGATCTATTGGTTAGGTGATTTCTTGGGTTCTGGCCAACCATAGAGGGGAACTTTAATCTGCATGCTTCTTAGAGAGCCCTGTTGCCACCTTATTATTTTCCTAATGAAGAATGCAGAGCCCGAGGACATGTAGATTGTTTATTCATCCATGTGTGCACTTATTCATTTAGGAAGTACTTTTTCATTATTCACCATGTGACGACCATGTGCCAAGCTCCTGGGGGTACTGATATGACCAGGCTTATGTGGGGGAAGCAGGTGGGCCATTTAGCAGGAGGCCTCATATTCATAAAAGGCCTCACATTAAGACTCTTGACATTGCTCCCAAATGAAGTTTTATTTTGGTTGTAAATAAGGGTTATTTGCAAAATACAAGCATTTAAAAATATGTGAGAGTTTTGGGAATCCTGCTTTGGCATTTCGTAATATCATAACGTGTCCACAGGTTTCAAAAGTAGAAGTGACCTGGGCTGGTTAGAACCTCTTGGAGTTTGTAGAAATGGCTCAGACACCCTCCTTGTGTCTCGTTACTCTGTAGGAGATCAGGCATCCTTCTCCCCAAGAAACAATGCAGATGGTACCCCAGAATAAGAGAACATCCGGAAGCAGCCATGGAATATAAATGTTAAACAGCTGAAAGAAGCCACAGAGAGCCCCCAGTGCTTATGTGTCAGTCAAGGAAACTGACCTGAAAGAGGTGTGGGGGGACATCCCTAAGACCCACAGGCAGTTCACGGCACAGTGAGACTAGAATGGAGGATTGGTAATCTGAGGAGCTCTGCTGTTTCCTCCATAGAATTGGGCCCTTGATAAACATACGTGTGCATGTGTCTTTATGGCAGCATGATTTATAATCCTTTGGGTATATACCCAGTAATGGGATGGCTGGGTCAAATGGAATCTCTAGTTCTAGATCCCTGAGGAATCGCCACACTGTCT
>NW_012101288.1:2923848-2925845 GCF_000951045.1 Mandrillus leucophaeus | reverse complement strand
GCTAGACCAGATTCACTATTTTCCTGTTTCATCCTGTTCTTACTCCTTTTCTTTGAGTTTTAGACAAGTATGTTATGACAAAAATTTAACTCCATATTTTCCCTGGAGTTTCAAAATTCTTTGAGCCGCATCATGGATAGTACTGCTCAATGTGCCAAAGACTTCAAACTCAACATGACAAGCCTGAACTTAACATTTTCTCCTAGAAACCCGCTCTTCTGGCTGGGCGCGGTGGCTCATGCCTGTAATCTCAGCACTTGGGGAGGCTAAGGCAGGTGGATCACTTGAGGTCAGGAGTTTGAGACCAGCCTGGCCAACATGGTGAAACCCTGTCTCTACTAAAAATACAAAAATTAGCAGGGCATGGTGGTGTGTGTCTAGTTCCAGCTACTTGGGAGGTTGAGGCAGGAGAATGGCTTGAACCCAGAGGCAGAGGTCGCAGTGAGCCAAAGTCGTGCCACTGCACTCCAGCCTGGGCGAGAGAGCAAGACCCATCTCAAAACAAACAAACAAACAAGAAAACCCTGCTCTTCTTTGGTTTTCGTAATCTGCCACCAGGCTCCCCAGCTGGAAACCTTGAATTCATCTTACACTCCTCTCTCATTCACCACATTCTGTCAATTCTGCCACCTAAACAAATCCAATTACTGCCTTCCTTCCACTCCGTACGGCACACAGCTGCCAGGGAGATCTGTCTAAAATGCAAACCTGATTGTGCCATCCTCCTCCTTGAAAAGCTCTGTGCATTCCCCGGACTGAGTTACACATGCACACTCTTAAGCATGAGACAGCCACATGGCTCTGGCTGCAGCTTAACGAGGTAGCCCTGCTATAACCCATGCTGCAGCCACACTGGATGTCTGACCACACCTTCATGGGGCGTGCTCATGAATGCCTCCTGCACCTTTGCTCCAGTTAATCACACCACCTGCAATATTCTTTCTCTTTCTTCCACAACTGGTCACATTTTGTTCTTTCTTCTAGATTTAGCGCACTCTCCCCACATTTAAGTCTTTCACAGCCTCTCAGGTACTTGGTTGTGTCATCCTCCCACTTGGATTTGATTTACTGGAAGGAACATGGGCTTTGGAGTTTCACAAACAAGACTTAAGAACCTGTCCCACTCCGAATGTCATTGCTTCAACCATAACATAGACGCAGTGCCAACTTCACAGAACTATTGAGGGAATTAAACAAAGAAGCATTTGGCTTCTGATAAATATCAGTTTCCTTTCTATAGCAAATTTTACATAGAAAATTGCATAGTGGTTAAGAGACTGTGGCCCTCAATCCAGAAGGTGTGGCTTTAAAGCCTAGCTCCACCTCGTACTTACGTGAGTGACCTTGAATGATTACATTTGCTTGAGCAAATTATTCTCCTTTCAATGTCCTTACCTCTATAATAATAGTACCCACTTGATAGGGTGCTTGGGAATATTAAATGAGATAAATACAAGGTTATTGTATTTGGCACACAGTAATCACACAGTGGGTTTTGGCGGTAGTCCTTTTTTCCCATACTTGCCCTGCGGTATCATAATTATTTGTTTACACATTGTTTTCCCTATTAACCTAAGGATTCCTAAAAGGACCAGATGGTGCCTTACTCAGACTTGTATCCTCAGCTGCTGCCCTGGAACACAGTGTAAGTGTTCGGAAGTTACTTCTTCAAATGGATAAGGCCTGGCACGTTTCATATGAAGTTTTACTTCTGGACCGTGGTCAGCAACACAATCCGAAATTCTTCTAGGGTACCACCCCACGCTCACATCCATGCCAATCTCTATTTTTATTATTTATGTATTTATTTTTAATAGAAATGGGGTCTTACTATGTTGCCAAGGCTGGTCCCAAACTCTGGGCTTAAGCAATCATCCTACCTCAGCCTTCCGAAGTGCTGAGATTACAGACATGAACCATCGTGCCCGGCCTCAACCTCTCTTTAAAACCCACTTCAAAGTAGGCTTCTCTAAGAATATTTCCTCCATGTTACCCCA
>NW_012101288.1:2921509-2923798 GCF_000951045.1 Mandrillus leucophaeus | reverse complement strand
TCCTCCTCCTTGAAAAGCTCTGTGCATTCCCCGGACTGAGTTACACATGCACACTCTTAAGCATGAGACAGCCACATGGCTCTGGCTGCAGCTTAACGAGGTAGCCCTGCTATAACCCATGCTGCAGCCACACTGGATGTCTGACCACACCTTCATGGGGCGTGCTCATGAATGCCTCCTGCACCTTTGCTCCAGTTAATCACACCACCTGCAATATTCTTTCTCTTTCTTCCACAACTGGTCACATTTTGTTCTTTCTTCTAGATTTAGCGCACTCTCCCCACATTTAAGTCTTTCACAGCCTCTCAGGTACTTGGTTGTGTCATCCTCCCACTTGGATTTGATTTACTGGAAGGAACATGGGCTTTGGAGTTTCACAAACAAGACTTAAGAACCTGTCCCACTCCGAATGTCATTGCTTCAACCATAACATAGACGCAGTGCCAACTTCACAGAACTATTGAGGGAATTAAACAAAGAAGCATTTGGCTTCTGATAAATATTAGTTTCCTTTCTATAGCAAATTTTACATAGAAAATTGCATAGTGGTTAAGAGACTGTGGCCCTCAATCCAGAAGGTGTGGCTTTAAAGCCTAGCTCCACCTCGTACTTACGTGAGTGACCTTGAATGATTACATTTGCTTGAGCAAATTATTCTCCTTTCAATGTCCTTACCTCTATAATAATAGTACCCACTTGATAGGGTGCTTGGGAATATTAAATGAGATAAATACAAGGTTATTGTATTTGGCACACAGTAATCACACAGTGGGTTTTGGCGGTAGTCCTTTTTTCCCATACTTGCCCTGCGGTATCATAATTATTTGTTTACACATTGTTTTCCCTATTAACCTAAGGATTCCTAAAAGGACCAGATGGTGCCTTACTCAGACTTGTATCCTCAGCTGCTGCCCTGGAACACAGTGTAAGTGTTCGGAAGTTACTTCTTCAAATGGATAAGGCCTGGCACGTTTCATATGAAGTTTTACTTCTGGACCGTGGTCAGCAACACAATCCGAAATTCTTCTAGGGTACCACCCCACGCTCACATCCATGCCAATCTCTATTTTTATTATTTATGTATTTATTTTTAATAGAAATGGGGTCTTACTATGTTGCCCAGGCTGGTCCCAAACTCTGGGCTTAAGCAATCATCCTACCTCAGCCTTCCGAAGTGCTGAGATTACAGACATGAACCATCGTGCCCGGCCTCAACCTCTCTTTAAAACCCACTTCAAAGTAGGCTTCTCTAAGAATATTTCCTCCATGTTACCCCAAGTTCATTCAGAGCTCTCTTTCAAATCTCAGTTCCAGTTGCTTTACTGATTGTTTTAAAATTATTATTTCACACGTATGTCCTCAGTGGGCTTTTTTTTTTCAGTTCTTAAATTATTTCATTTGTTTATTTTTAATTTTAATTTTGGGGGCTACATAGTTGACATGTAAATGGTAGGGGACTGGACTACCTCCTTTCTGTGATCTGTGAGTGGTCTTGCTGCCACCAACAGTAGCACAGTTGTTGTGGGGCTTTCCATGAATAGTGTTACCTGGTCGGGTTGCCTCTCATGGTAGCATCTTTTTTCCCCATCTTCTTTTCTTTTTCTTCTCTTTCTGTTCTCTCCAAGGGCCCCTCCAGCCTTGAATGAGTGTTGTGATCCCTGTTTTAGACTAGAGGAACTTCCATTCCTGCCCTGGATCCCAGAGTCCATCCATTTAAAACCTGTTCTCTCCTCTTTCCTATCTGTGGCAGGCATATACCATGTGGGTTGTTTCTCACCCTTCTCATTTCAGCTTAGCTGACTCCAGTGGTATTGGATGCCAGGAGACATCCTCCTCCTTTGCTTGTTTATTTTACACACATACACAAACACACACATACATTTTAAAAGTGTGCCCCTTGCCGGGCGTGGTGGCTCACACCTGTAATCCCAGCGCTTTTGGAGGCTGAGGTGGGTGGATCACTTGAAGTCAGGAGTTCAAGACTAGCCTGAACATGGTGAAACCCCATCCAACACAAACAGTTAGCTGGGTGTGATGGTGTGTGCCTATAATCCTAGCTACTCAGGAGGCTGAGGCAGGAGAATGGTTTGAACCCAGCAGGCAGCGGGTGCAGTGAGCCGAGATCACACCACTGCACTCCAGCCTAGGTGACATAGTGAGACTCTGTCTCAAAAAAAAAAAAAAAGAAGAAGAAAACAATTGTGTCACCCTATTCCCGTATGTGAGAGACAATCTAGAGGGTTCTGTACAGGAGAGACATAAAACAGATACAGGTCGGGCACAGCGGCT
>NW_012101288.1:2918108-2920344 GCF_000951045.1 Mandrillus leucophaeus | reverse complement strand
GGCTAATTTTTTGTATTTTTAGTAGAGACGGGGTTTCACTGCGTTAGCCAGGATGGTCTCAATCTCCTGACCTCGTGATCTGCCCGCCTCAGCCTCCAAAGTGCTGGAATTACAGGCTTGAGCCACTGGGAACAGAAATTTTTTAATACATTTTTCCTAAATCTTTTTCTTTATTTTCATGTGGAAACAGAAATTTGTCAGGTGCATTTTTCTTCAGAATAATTATTTTTCTGCTCTTCAGGTGACAGAAATGGTAGAAATGAAAAGAGCACACACACCTAGCATTTTCTTCCATTCTATAAATTTGGATCTTTTATCTCATTCTCTGGATTCGGATATTCTAATTATTGTCTGGGTCCCTGGACTTTTCTCTTTTCCCAAAACCTTGTTCACCTCCCTCTGGGACAGAGCAGTTTCCCTTCCTGGGGATACTGAGCTGCTAGTTTTATTCTATTCCGCCCACAAATCCAGTGTTGCTGCATCTCTAAAGTCTCCTTGATCTCCTCCCACATAATAACTTATTTTACCCTTCCACTGAGTGATCAACCTCCTGGGTAAAAAATGACAATCCAGGAAATAGATGATCCAAAGTGACTCTTCTTGTTATAGTATTATGAGATCATTATTTCGCACCTCTACGCATTCCCTAGCCTAATTAAAATGTCTGGAAACATAGGTACCAGAAATAAACTGCATAAGAAAATAAGCACAGACCATTGAAATTAGATGGTTCCATCATTAAAGGTCTGGACTTTTTAAAAAAATTTTTTGAGACAGAGTTTTGCTCTTGTTGACCAGGCTGTCCCCTTTATGAAGCTGCCGTGCACCAGTCACTACTGGCTGTAGGGCACTGGCACATCGCGAAGTTCTGGTGCTAGCATAGATTCACTGGGACTTGAACAGCATGAGGTCAATGCATTCCATAGGAGACTGTGGTAACATCGTGTGCAGGTGGGATAAGTCTGTTTTCCAGGTAAGATGTTCCTGGCTTAGCTGCTGTTTTCTGTGACAAGTTTTGTGGACAGGAACAATTGCCCGCCTTTCCAGCAGTGCACTTAGAACCTCAAAAAAACTGGCTCTTGGGCAGATCAACAACCCATTGAATGCAGCTGCAATTTAACAATCTGAGCCACAGAAAGATACTGTTACTTGGCTGGGTTGTGACTATCTTCCCTGGGTAATCCCTGCAGGACTTTTGAGGGGAGGAAAGAAGTGGCATCTCCCATTTCATCCTCCCTAAATCATCATTTAGGAATTATCAAGAATGAGAGAGAGTGAGTCTTAGAATATGCAGAAAGGTATACATGGCAGTTACTAGTGTATTAATAAAAATGTCACTGTGCTGAAGAAACAACCGAGCATGATAAAAGACTACTATGGAAAGAATTTTTCATTGTGGCACTCTTGCAATGGCTTTAGGTGTCTAATTGCATTTAAGGCTCAGAACAACCCTCTAAGGAATGATAATCTCCATTTCACAGATGAGGAGGAAGAAGAACAAAGAGGCTAAGTGATTTGCCCAAGGTCTCACAGTAATGAGTGTCAGAATCCAGATTTGAACCAAGACAGTCTGGCTGTAGAGCCTATGTTCTAAATAGCTATACCACCAGATCCTTCTACTACCTTTTTGGTTTTTTGTTGTTAACACATTCAAGGTCTAAAGAGTGTATAAGCAAGCCAACTAACTTGCACACTCTTTGTGTTATTGAAATATATATGCATGGTGTGTGTATGAACACTTTTTATACACGGTGTACAATTATAAAGTACTTTGGAGTAGGAGAGGGTTTAGAAGTTTATTTCAGCTTCCCACCCAGTGCAGGGGTCCCCAGAGAATCATCATTCAGCTTTGCTTGAACTTTAAGGTCAGATGAATAAAAATACTAAGGGTCAACATAAGCGCTGATGCTAATAATTGCTGTAACTATGGAAACAAACTAGAATACAAAGGACAAAAAAAGGTTCTTAAGAGAGAATTTTAAAAAGACAACTGAAATCCACCATAAACACACAAAGTAGTGACTAGGCTGGGAACCCAAATAAATTAATAAACACTGGAAAATGGAGGAGAGTAGGGTGAGAGAAGTATAAGCACTAGATTTCTGGCCATCTGTAAAACATAGTTAAACACTTCGTTTGTTTTGATTAAATAAATATTTTTGTGTTTGTGAAAAAAACTCTGGGATAATCATTCATATAATTAGAAACAAGATGCCTGCCTTCTAAATGGATATAG
>NW_012101288.1:2906213-2916958 GCF_000951045.1 Mandrillus leucophaeus | reverse complement strand
CATTCCCTAGCCTAATTAAAATGTCTGGAAACATAGGTACCAGAAATAAACTGCATAAGAAAATAAGCACAGACCATTGAAATTAGATGGTTCCATCATTAAAGGTCTGGACTTTTTAAAAAAATTTTTTGAGACAGAGTTTTGCTCTTGTTGACCAGGCTGTCCCCTTTATGAAGCTCTCAAGATATGGGCTGCCGTGCACCAATCACTACTGGCTGTAGGGCACTGGCACATCGCGAAGTTCTGGTGCTAGCATAGATTCAATGGGACTTGAACAGCATGAGGTCAATGCATTCCATAGGAGACTGTGGTAACATCGTGTGCAGGTGGGATAAGTCTGTTTTCCAGGTAAGATGTTCCTGGCTTAGCTGCTGTTTTCTGTGACAAGTTTTGTGGACAGGAACAATTGCCCGCCTTTCCAGCAGTGCACTTAGAACCTCAAAAAAACTGGCTCTTGGGCAGATCAACAACCCATTGAATGCAGCTGCAATTTAACAATCTGAGCCACAGAAAGATACTGTTACTTGGCTGGGTTGTGACTATCTTCCCTGGGTAATCCCTGCAGGACTTTTGAGGGGAGGAAAGAAGTGGCATCTCCCATTTCATCCTCCCTAAATCATCATTTAGGAATTATCAAGAATGAGAGAGAGTGAGTCTTAGAATATGCAGAAAGGTATACATGGCAGTTACTAGTGTATTAATAAAAATGTCACTGTGCTGAAGAAACAACCGAGCATGATAAAAGACTACTATGGAAAGAATTTTTCATTGTGGCACTCTTGCAATGGCTTTAGGTGTCTAATTGCATTTAAGGCTCAGAACAACCCTCTAAGGAATGATAATCTCCATTTCACAGATGAGGAGGAAGAAGAACAAAGAGGCTAAGTGATTTGCCCAAGGTCTCACAGTAATGAGTGTCAGAATCCAGATTTGAACCAAGACAGTCTGGCTGTAGAGCCTATGTTCTAAATAGCTATACCACCAGATCCTTCTACTACCTTTTTGGTTTTTTGTTGTTAACACATTCAAGGTCTAAAGAGTGTATAAGCAAGCCAACTAACTTGCACACTCTTTGTGTTATTGAAATATATATGCATGGTGTGTGTATGAACACTTTTTATACACGGTGTACAATTATAAAGTACTTTGGAGTAGGAGAGGGTTTAGAAGTTTATTTCAGCTTCCCACCCAGTGCAGGGGTCCCCAGAGAATCATCATTCAGCTTTGCTTGAACTTTAAGGTCAGATGAATAAAAATACTAAGGGTCAACATAAGCGCTGATGCTAATAATTGCTGTAACTATGGAAACAAACTAGAATACAAAGGACAAAAAAAGGTTCTTAAGAGAGAATTTTAAAAAGACAACTGAAATCCACCATAAACACACAAAGTAGTGACTAGGCTGGGAACCCAAATAAATTAATAAACACTGGAAAATGGAGGAGAGTAGGGTGAGAGAAGTATAAGCACTAGATTTCTGGCCATCTGTAAAACATAGTTAAACACTTCGTTTGTTTTGATTAAATAAATATTTTTGTGTTTGTGAAAAAAACTCTGGGATAATCATTCATATAATTAGAAACAAGATGCCTGCCTTCTAAATGGATATAGCATATAAAACATAGCCTATTTAGGAAAAGAAATAGTGGAAGAGAAACAGTAAGAAAACAAATGAACAATAGCAATGAACCCCAATGTGTAAGCTCCATGGCAAATACATAGCTTTACATTTTCCTATTAAAACATAAAATACACCAAAGTAGATTTAACAGTGATATGCATGATTTGCATTCATTACCCAATGACTAAAAATATTCTAGCCAATTATAGTGCTGTACAGTATTTTGTTGGTTAACATCTTCTCTAATTACTTGGAAGATAAACTATGCCTTATTCAATTTGGTATTGCCAATGTATAATTGTTGTATGATTGGTGCTCAGATATATGTTAAATGATTTAATGCATTTTTAAAAAATGAGTGGATAACAATATAAGGAAAAAAGTATTTAATGAAAAAATATTATATATAGAAGAGTGGGTGATTATAAATGTATAATCAATAGTGAAGACATAATGAAACGGAAACCCTATGTGCCATCAATAGTGAAGACATAATGAAATGGAAACCCTATGTGCCAAACAGCATTGCTATAAACTACTTGGGGCAAAAACTGTTGGAAATACAAAGATAAATTGGTGGTAAGAGTGTGGGCTTTGCAATCGGTCATACCTGGGTTTGAATCATGGCTCTGATATTTAGTAGGTTGGTCAATTATTTATCCTTTCTGAATCTTATTTTCATCATCTACAAAAATGAGACTAACCTCATTGTGAGGATTAAGTGAGGAAATGTAGGTAAAAGTGAAGGAGGGAGAGATGTATCCTGTTCTCAGTGGTTATGCAGCATTTGGTCAATAAATATCCCGAGAGTGAGAACCCTCTTCTAGTCATTTTCACAGTTCTTTTGTGCCAGTATAATGCCTTGTTCTATTAAACATTCAAATAGATGCTGAGTATAGAATAATTTTAAAAAGAAGATCAGCATAAACTCTGCTTCCTTGCTTAAAAACAGAAATCTAACTGTAGTGGCTTTACAAATTAGAGGTTTGTTTTCTTACATAAAGCTCAGACATAGGTGATGAGGTGTGGCTCCATGAAGTTATGAAGGACTCAACCCCCTTCTCTCCTTCAGTTCAACCAACCTTAGCACTTTCTTTCCATGTTCCAGGTCACAGAATGGCTTCTGAAACTCTAACTATCATGGCCACTGCCGTGACTTGAATGTGCTCCTCAAAAAAAAAAAAAAAAATGTGTTTTGGAAAGTTAATACTCAGTTCAACAGTGTTGGGAGGTGGGATCTAGTGGGAGGTGTTTAGGTGATAAGGGCTTCATCCTCATGAATGCATTAATGCCAATTATTAAAGAGTTTGAGGCTGTGAGTTCCATTTCTTGCTCTCTTGCATGCATGCTTTTTTTGTTTTTGTTTTTGTTTTTGTTTTTGTTTTGCCTGTCTGTCTCCCACCATAGGATGATGCAGCAAGAAGGCCCTCACCAGATGCCAGCACCTTGATATTGGACTTCTCAGCCTCCAGAACCATGGAAAATAAGTGTCCTTTCTTAAAAATCACCCAGTCTGTGATACACTGTTACAGAAGTATGAAACGGACTCAGACAACCACAGTCTAGGTTATAGGAAGAGGAATGGCAACAGTCAAGGACATTTCTTCCACTTCACTTATCTCTCACAAAAACTCTCCTGGAATCCCTACCCACAAATTCTACTTATCTCTTATACCATCCATTACTCCCTATAAAGAAGATAGAGAAATGTGAATTTTTTAGTTTTTTCGGTTTTATTTTGTTTTGTTTTGTTTTTGAGACAGAGTCTTGCTCTGTCACCCAGGCTGGAGTGCAGTGGCATGATCTTGGCTCACTGCAAGCTCCACCTCCCGGGTTCAAGCGATTCTTATGCCTCAGTTTCCCCAGTAGCTGGGACTACAGGCGCCTGCCCCCATGTCCGTCTAATTTTTTTGTATTTTTAGTAGAGATGGGGTTTCACCATGCCTGTTAGGCTGGTCTCAAACTCCTGACCTCAGGCGATCCTCCTGCCTCTGCCTCCCAGAGTGCTAGGATTACAGGCATGAGCCACTGCGCCCAGCCGTGAGTTTTTTTAAAGCTGGAATCTTAGCCACTCCATATACAATAGAGGTTCTAATGTTAGTGAAGAAAGGAAGAATTGATATTAGGGAGGCAACAAAGAATCTGTCAAAATGATTGATGGTTTTCTTGGATGGGAACTTCTTGCATCACTTATTAAACTCTACACTTATGTATTTAATAATTTTCTGTCTAGTGGGTTTACTTCAACTGAGCAGGGCCTGGGGTGGGGTCCTAAAGTAACTGATAGAGCTTTCCTTTGTGAGTTTTATCTGATATATATTCTGTGAGAGATTGAATTTAGAAAGTAGGGCAATTGAAAATGGCTAGGGATTCCTGAAGGGTATTTATTAATTTATTTGACTGGTAAGACATACACCAAAAAAATCAACAGGGGCAAAACAAATACAACTAAAAAGTAATTTTTCTTCACCCTTGGTTCTCAGTTATTCAGCCCCTGTTTTTAGAAGTACCCACTGTGACTAACCACTATTTAAATTTTGTGTAGACTTCTGGATGAAGTCACTGCATATAATGCATATATGGGTATGTAATCTAGTTTTTTTTTTTTTAAGCAAATGAGACCATATCAGACATACTTCTGTGCACATGGAATATTTCACTTAAGAGTATTTCTTGGATATCTTTCCAAGTCATACTTGAGAAGCTGCCTCATTGTTTTTAACAGCTGGCTAGTATATCATTGCATGGATATATACCATTATTTATTCTCTTGATGAACTGTATATACACCATAATTTATTTGGCTGAACGTTTTGAAGAGTCCAATATTTTGCTGTTATAAATAAGACTATAATGAATAACCTTGGAAATATGTCATTTTGTGTATGTGTAAAAGTATTCCAAGAATTGGAATTTATTCTGAGTCAAAAGGCATTTGACCTTATGACTTTGAGAACATTGCCAAATTACTCTCCATAAGTATCGTGGCAGTTTTTACTCCACTAACAGTGTACTGAGAATATATTTTTGCTCATTACATTGTGTGACCAAACACTTGGTCTTCTTGGAAAGGCCAAGGCAGGAGAATCGTTTGACCCCAGCAGTTCCAGACCAGCCTGGACAACATAGCAAGACCCCATCTCTATAAAACAAACAAACAAACATTTTGGTGTTTGCTCATATAATAGACCAAAAAAAAAAAAAAATCGTAGGTTGAGTATCATATTGTAAATTTAAGAGCTAAAAAGAATTCTATTTATATTCTTTGCCCATTTTTCTTTTGGGTTGGTTAATTCTTACAGGTTGTCTTTATAGTTTAAGGAAATTAGCCTCTTATTAGTTGCAAATGTTTCCAATTTGGTTTTTACTTTGTTTATGGTATTTTTCATGCAGAAAATTTTTTTTAACTATTATATAGTCAAGTTTATTGACTTTTAAATGGCATGCAGATTTTACATCATATGTAGAAAAGTTAAGATCTCACATTAAGATTGTTTTAATAGGTCAATTTTTTCCTAGTTTTGTTTTTCCAAAGGGTGGCACAAAGACCAGTGTAACTACAAGGTACCAGGAAGCCAATTTCAGCTCCTCCTGGAAGGAAGAACTTTTAAACAATTAGTCCAATAGTGGAATCACCCCTTCTTGTTGTAGTTTTCTTCAGGGTTTGGTAAGCTAACCATTTCTAAGAGTATTCCAGGAAGCCTGTATTTCTTATTTCTGCAGTCCTCTATCTTCTTTCCAAGAAGAAATTTACATTTTACAATGGGCATCATTACCAGGCAGTTCTTGGAAAATAAGCACATTTAGTAACAGGATATATAAGACTCGTGATATCTATTAATACATAGCAAAAGAAATTTAATGGAAATCATATAAATTGTTCTAGAGGAAGAAGTTTTTTGACGTAGTTCAGTATAGTGGTGACAGACTGAGCTTCCAAGTCAGAAAGACTAGTTCAGATCCAAATCTGTGCCTGGCTGTGAACCTCTGAGCCTCAGTTTCCCATCTTTAAAATGGAGATAGTAATACTACCTACTACATAGGGTTCTTGTCAGGCACTCTTAAAAGTCCGAAAGTTCTATGCATTTTTTAAAACTTTAAGTGTTCAATAAATATTAGCTATTTTGTTATTACTCTATTTGGATGCAATTCCATTGCCTAGTATTTTTTTTTTTATTTCAGCAAGCATTTATTTAGTGCACACTGTGTACTAAACACTGTACTGGATTCTGGGGCATAAACAAGAGTAAACAAGGTACCTGTTCCCAAAGACCATAGCCTTAGGTTTTACAGGGGTAAGGAGGCAGGATAATAATAAAATTTACTTATTAAATCAATAAGACCCCAAAGCACCATGCATTTGTAATCTAGAGTATGAATGGCACATATGGCAAAGTAACATGTTGGCAATGAGCCTATGAATAAATAGCAGCTGGATTGCAAAATCAAGGCGAAGCTTTTCCCCTACCCTCCGAACCCAAACAATCCCCTTCTTTCATCAGGTAACAAGAGATGACAGCACAGGGATCACGTCCTAATGCACAGCCTTTCATGGCTCCAGTCCTGCTTTTCATTCTGATTAGAGGATAAAGGAAATGGGTTTCCTGGCTGGTATCATCCTGGTAAACATTTTGCCTGCTTTGCAGAACCGCCACCCTATTTAAGTGCAATTTGCTGGACCTGCAGTTGGTTGAAAACAGCAGGGCCTTTGTCAGTGAATAGAGCTGTAGTGACAGGGAGGACATTTATAAAAATGCTGGTGTGTCTCATGCCCTGTGCCAGCTGGTGCTATTAGTGCTCTTTTATGTGCCTCTTGAAATACACTATAATAAATCTTTAAAGGAAAGCCAGGGCATAATGAGTAATCAAATTCAGTCGTCTGGAATGCATTGCAGTGGTGGCTTCTAAACGTGCATATTGCCCCATCAGAAATGGAGAACTGAGAAGTTAAGCAAAACAGGTTGTTCTTGAAAGTGTATCAGAGACATTTTTGGTAAAGAATCATAGTGGCCCTCTTCCAGTGGCTTTATTTTTATTAAGAACTAGCAATCCATGAGCTGAAATACACAGACTGCTGGAACCCAGCCTTGATGTGAATCCTGCATCTTAGTCTGAGTTACTATTTTAATAAAAAAGAAACACTTCTATTAAAAGTCTCTGGGTGCTCCACCAAGTATTCTCTATCTATTCAATGTTATAATCATAGAGCTTATACCACAGTGTAGGAAAATGTCTGAGAAGTGATGACTGAAAAAAGCAGTTTTCTTCCAGCTGGTATCTACCTGATGATCACCCCATATGTATATGGTCAAGGTGCGGAAGAGATCTCTCCAATTAAAAATACTTGATACATTTGGGTAATACAACGTGTTCCAAGTTTTCTCTTTTTCTTTTTCATTTTTATTGCTGTAGAATAATTAAAAATGATCAAAAATAAAAGAACTGTGGTTAGGTATGTATGTCTACAGACCACCCATTATTCTCCCTTCTGGGCAAAGTCTAGATGAATTTTTCCATTTGAGCTGGAGCTTCCTATTTGCAACTATAGAGATTAGTGTCGAATGCTTGGACCTGCTAACGTAGGAGTTGGTTAACTGTGGCTTGTGGGTCAAATCCAGCTTACCATCTCTTTTTTGTTTATTTGCCTAGAAGTTAGTCTGTGTTTATTGTTTGCTGTAACTGTAGGTGTCAGAGGCTGAAATTTCTGCTGGTTTCCTTGTTTTTGGGGGGTCCCTGTTGTCTTGGGTTTCCCTAGAGACTCCTCTATAAATAGAATCTGAGCCTTGCAGTTCTTTTCAGCTATCATCCTCTGTTATACTGGAATCCTATTGACGTGGCACTAAAATGGAGGTGGTGGTAAAGGGGAAGCACTCAATAACCCTACGATTTGTCTCAGTCTTCAGTGACTCCATCATTATAGATTTAAGAACATTTTAATTCCTTTCCTTGTTTATAGTCTTGCTCATTTTCCTGTTGGGTTACTTAACTTTTGCATGTGTTCTTTACAGTTTTAAGAAATTCGCCTCTTGTTAGTTGCAAATCTGTTTCCTATTTGTCTTTTGACTTTGTTTATGGTATTTTTCATGCAGAAAATTTTTTTAATATTAATAAATTTTACTATATAAAATTCTTCACAAGGTCTTCAGGTTTTTTTTCCCCACCCCTTAATAAGTGAGATGGGAAGGCTAGATGGGGCTGGAGTTGGGTATTTCCCTTCTCCCAGGTCAACTGGGCTCTCTCTGATAAAATCTTACTAGGTTAGGCTCTGGTAAAATGGTTTCCCTCGAAGACAGGTTGTGTTAAGGAGAACAGAACAGTCTGGGTGTATTTAAAAATGGTTACTTTTCCCCTCCCCCTGCAGGAAGGATGAGGGGATTTTTCTTTGACCTTTACAGTGCAAACCTAGTTAAGCTTCAGCAGGTAAAACTCATACAGATGTGCCTCCCCCACCTCCCTCAGGCTGGGTCTCCAGGAGTTTTTAATCTCTGAAGCTAGGCCAGGCTCAGTCTCCAGTAATTAGTAAATTATCCTTTAAATGTGTCTACCCAATGTTGGCTCCAGTATTTCTGCCCCAACTAAGATACAATTCTTTGTATCTACGCCTCTTTTCGGTTTTAGCAGTGGTGATTTGATCTGTGACCTCACTTCTCTGATAGACCTAAGAAGAATTGTTGATTTTCAGGGTGTTTTATGGCTTGTTTCTTATTGTGAGGACAGGAGTGACAAATACCATGATTATTTACAGAGCCAGAAACCAAAGTCTACCACCTGTGTTTGTATAGCTTGTGAGCTAAGCATGTTTTTTGGCATTACCAAATGGTTGAAAAAAATTTAAATAATTTTTTGTGGCATGTAAAAATTATATCAAATTCAAACTTTAATACTGTGTTCGTAAATAAAATTCTGTTGAAACATGGCCATTCTCATTCATTTATGTAGTCTATGGCAGATTGAGTATTTGTGACAGAGACTGTATGGCCAGCAAAACTTGTTATTTATCATCTGGCCCTTTACAGAAATGGCTGCTTTTTAGTACACTCTAGACATAGGTCCTGGTTAAGTTTGAATCCCTTGACACTGTGCTTGAGTTGAAAATCAAATGATTGGGCACATGTCAAGGGCTGGAGAGGATCTTCACATTTAGAGATGAGCGAAGACATAGGCCTTCTCTCAAGAAGACTCTAGGCTTGTGGGGAACACTAGAGGGCCAACCAAATAAGAATTTAACTGGAGCAGTTCAGAATGAAAGGCTATGAAGTTCGTCTTGGGCCGTAGGGAGTCATTGGAATCCATCCTATTTGGTAGAACAGGAACTTCTTGATGATGGGCTGGATCTTTTCAGGAGTGCCAAGCTCAGGTGGACATTGATGTATTGCACTTTCTGAGAACTGAGAAGTTTCAGCCCCAATCTTTCCAACAGTAATGGCTGCTGTGGCCACTTCAGTACTATAATGCCACTTTCAAACGCATGTTTGATTTTTTTATTTTTAATTTTACCATTGTGATTTTTTTATCCTTCAGTTACCAAGAATTATGCTAATTTGAGGAAAGAATGGACTCATGTATCAGAAAAGTATTCAAAGCAAACCATCAACCTAATTTCAGAAAGTAGAGACCAGTGAAAGTCCTAAACATTTATAAAGGGTAGAATGCTTGGACATTTCTGGGTTGATTGTGAACTCTGCCAGTAGTGTTTATCCATTTGCTCTGCCCTCTGAAGCCTGCTTAGATTTCAAGTAAAAGGAAGGATAAACCACAAACCGTTTAGTTCATGTATATCCTATAATACATGTATGTTATTATCTCTGTAGATAATAGGAGAACTTCAGAACTTTGTCTATGGCCTGGATGGAAATTCTTTCAGTCCTTGTTGTTATTTACAACAGCTATAAGATGTCAGAAATGCCTCCTTAGCTAAAGTGGGTTGGGGCCGGACAAAGTGGTTTATGCCTGTAATCCTTGTGCTTTGGGAGGCTGAGGCAGGAGGATTGCTTGAGCCCAGGAGTTCAAGACCAGCCTAGGCAACATGGCAAGAAACCGTCTCTACAAAATAACAATAATAAATAAATAAATAAGTTGGTTGATGCTCAGGAGGGTCCATGCTGGACTTATATGATAGGATGGATGCAGAAAACGAGGAGATACACAATATGGAGTTCCTTATTAATTAATCACAACTTCCCTGAGGTCCAGATTCCTCAGAAAAGTTAGGTGACCACTCTTGGACCCCCTGTGTTGGCCACAGTGTATTAAGATGTGCCTAGTCTGCAAATTGAGTAGTGTCCTTGAGTCTTTCTGGCTATGTCCCCAAACTGCAATTCTGACCGTACACTATGTTGTGGTTTGGCCCGGAAACAGGTATATTCCCTTGCTGCCTTATACTTTTTATCAGAGTGATTGTGAAATCCACCCAGCAGCTCTTGTCCGTGGGGCATCAGCATGTTACATGGCATGTTAATGGAGCTGGAGAAATAGTGAAGCAAATAACCCATGCAAAAGTAACTAAAGCACAAATAAGGAACATGATATTGACTCTCTTGAATCTCTCACAGAGTGTAGATTTGATGAGGACCTCTAACTCAATGTAAAGGTTGCCTTAATGAAATCTGTCTCTTACTATCGTCATCCAGGCCCTTACTGAGTATGTCCGGAGGTGAGGAACTCATATCCTCCCCTCAACCCATGTAGGTCAGTGTTAGACACTGCATTAGTCAGGGATCTGGGGGTTGCAAGTGACACATCAATTTGTTTAAGCAAAAAACAAGATTTATTAGCTCTCTTGACAAAATTTGAGAAGGGCACATTTCAAAAGTGAATATAAATAAGGTTTAAATATTGGAAATCAATAATTAATTTTTCATCTCTTTCCCTCCTTCCTTTTCTCTTTCATATACATATATGTAAAGCTATTACAACATCACCTGAACACAGTAAGTGCCCAATATGTGTTACTTGTTGTTACCTTTATTACTTCATAGGGTTAGCAGAAGCAATAAATGAGATAATGCGTTTAGCATGGTTCCTGGTATCACCACCACCACCACCGCTGTTACTACTTCTCTTTCCAATTTTCTCTGTTCTTCTCCTTTAATCTTTCTTTTTTTTTTTTTTTTTTTTTTTTTTT
>NW_012101288.1:2869803-2906048 GCF_000951045.1 Mandrillus leucophaeus | reverse complement strand
CCAGGATGGTCTCGATCTCCTGGCCTCGTGATCCGCCCGTCTCGGCCTCCCAAAGTGCTGGGATTACAGGCTTGAGCCACCGCGCCCGGCCCCTTTAATCTTTCAGAGTCTTTCCCACTTAGTGGAAAACATGGCCATCAGTAACTTCCAAACTCACATGTCCCTGCTTCACAATTAGAAAGCATTTGGGATTTCTTCTTTCTGTTTCTTACGTTCCCCATGTTAGGGAGAAATCTGATTAGTTTAACTTTAATCCAGTGTGCATGCCTCTGTGGTCGCAGTGGCCAGGAAGGAAGGATGCCCTCACTAGAACAGTACAGTTGGACTAGAGGGAAGTTTTTCACAGAAGAAGGGAAGACTTGTTAAGCTGACACAACTAGAAAGCTGTTAGAGACATCTGGGGTGATTAGGAGTGCTTTCATAAATTTAAACGGAATACTTGTACTTCCGTTTAAGAGTAGTTTGCTCTTCTCCTGAAACACGAAATGAATCAGTTCTTTCTCCTTTGTGACCTTTCAGATATTTAAACGCAGCTGCCATGTCTGACTACTTGGCACATTACAACATTCTACTGACCCAGGTCTCCTGTCTCTGAGTTACTTTTACTCCAATTTTCAGCTCTGACAGGACCCTTGTAGACTTCTTGTTTCCTCCTTTTCTTTAACCTCTGTAATCGCCTTGCCATCTCTCACCCTGCTTTAGTCCCCATAGTTCCCCTTAATCTTTGCTCAGCTAGCCTGGCCTTTGCAGAGCAATCACCCAGTCACCCAGTATCATGTAGGAATGCAGTCCTTTCAGCAGCAAACAGGTTGGGGAACCCGATAGATCTGTTTTGATGCCTGTGTCTCTCCTACTGAGTAAAAGTATGACCTTCAGAAATTGACTCAGCCTCTTGCAGTGTTGTTGTAAGGATTAGGGACTAGTTATGCACAGTCCTTAGCCCAAGGCCTGGCATATAGCAGATATACAATAAACAGTAGCTGTGGTTACCGTCATCATTATTCTTATATCAACTGCTGGCATCCCATAGTAAAGGAACATGTGGTTAGAGAATTTATACTCCATTCCGTCCGTGCCCATGAAGCAAAAGGCCAGGTTCTTCCTATCCTGGCAAAGCCAGCACGAAGAGGTGACTGGACCACATAGGCAAAAATTGGACCTTGGGACTTCAATTTCTTTTTCTTGCAGGCCTTAGGTGTCAGTCCCAGCACTTAGGCCACTGGGAATGTAGCAGTGGCTTTTCTCTTGTTTTCTACCTCAAGTTTTAAGCCAATTGTCTTGAGGGATATAAAAGCCCCGTTATCCCAAGCTAGGGAATTAGAATGTTAATTCTGTCCAGGTCAGCTCTTAGAGGCTACATAGGTAGAGATGACTCCTGTCCGGGGGCTTTACCAAAAGTGCTAGCTCAACTCATTCAACTCCATCGAAGAAACATAGTTTTTTTTATTCTTACTCTGGCTAAATGTCTTGGCATTTGAGGTTCCCTACATTTTGACTGTAGTCTACTTTTCCAGCTTTAACTCCCCTTACTCTGTTGTACTCACCTTCTACCCATCCAGAACAGGTTAATTCCCCCTCCCAAAGCCCACTCTGTGAATAAGCACATCTGAATATTTTATCACATCGTTACCCCAGTGAGTGACCTGCACCAAACTAAATAAATCCTACCCATCTTTACCACCTTAGCTGTCCATTCATTGCTTTACATCTATCCATCCATCCATTGAAGAAAATTGCTATTTTAGGCATCAAGGATACAGATGTAAACAAGACCAAGTCCCTGGCCTCATGGAATTTACATTCCAGTGTAAGAAACAGACAACAAAGATATAAATAGATGCTCTAATGCCAGGTGTATTAAGTGTTGTACTAAAAATTAAAAAAAATAAGGAAAGAGAAAATGATGTTAGAGTTAGGAAGGGTAGAGATTGGCTATGTTGGATATGCTCATTATGGTTCATAGAAGGGAAAGTCATCTTGTCCAAAATGCTCCAATACCTCTGAAAGACAGCAATCCACGGAGACAATGCACTGTTGATCTTAAGAGCACAGGCCCTGGAGCTGGATTGACCTTGGTTTGAATTCCAGCTCAACCACTTGCTGGAATTCAGCTCAACGATGTGACCTTGGCTGACTGACTTACCATCTTAGAGGCTTCTTATTCCTTATCTGGCAAATGGGGATTAGAATAGCACTATTTGTTCCAGCTGTTGGTTGCTGGGAGGATTAAATGAAGTTACGTCTGTAAAGCTATTACAACATAACTTGGAACGTAGTGCTTAATATGTGTTACCTGTTGTTACCTTTATTACTTCATATAGTTAGCATAAGCAACAAGTGAGATAATGTATTTGGCATGGTTCCTGGTATCACCACCATCACTACTACTACTACTATTGTGATTGTTATTTTTATTATTGTTTTCTAGTGACAGAAGACTTTTAAGATGGAAAGTTCCTTGTCTTATGAGTTTCCTTTTTTGACAGTCTGTTCACCAAATTGCCCCTTTTCATGTTGAACCCGAACGTACTTCACATAAATATTTAGTTTGTGGTCCCAGATGGACCTGTCAATCATAACCTCCAGAGCTAAGCATCCAGACCAACATAGTTTGGCTCTCCCTGATCATGACAGCCCATGGCACGCTCTCCTCCTCTGAAATCCCCAAGCCACTTTTGTTAATACCACTCACTTGACCTTACCCTTTATTGTTCTGATAGCTATTGCCTTATTATGTTAGTATTTAGTTCAATCTATACCCAGAACAAAAGTGCTCTAGGGCAGGATATTGTCCTACCTTTTCTTTTTATAATCCCCTTGGATGGAACCCCCTCTCTCTTTCTTCTCTCTCTCTCTCTCTCTCTCACACACACACACACACAACACACCACAGCGTAGCATAGACTCAACATTTACACAGTGTCAAGGCCACTGTGTCACTACTGTGTGAAGAACACTGCAACCACACTGGGTGACATGAGAACCAACACCATTGCCTCGGATACAAAGGTTGCTTGTGTTTCGCTGGAGCATCTATTATTATGCCAGTTTCTTCCATGTGCAAGTCAAAATTGAGTCTTTTTAAAATGTTCCTGCTGACTCATAATCTTGCTTGTCGTCTTTTCCTCCTCATTTACGACTCTACAATCCATAATGTATTAAATGATGCAAGATCGCGGCCTAATATTAGGCAAGAAAAGTAGTAATTGAATTCTTAAACTCATGCACCTTTCTGTAGCCTTTGCGTATGATGTTGTTTTTGCCCTGGGCACAGACAGTACATTGAAGGACTGGCCTTCAAACCAGCTTCTCCCATTGCTTTTCTAATGATAAGAGTGAGTAACATTTATTAAACATTCACTTTGCCTTCGTATATTCTCTACATCTACACTTCACATGCATGATGTCATTTAATCTTCAGAATCACCCTCTGAATTTGGAACAATTCTTATCCCCACTTTAGGGATAAGAAAATTGAGACTTAGACAAGGAATCTCAATCCCAGAACTAGATTTCTTTTTCTTCTTCTTTCTTTTTTGAGACAGGGTCTCACTCTGTTGCCCAGGTTGGAGTACAGTGGCACAATCATAGCTCACTATATAGCTCAAGCGATCCTCCTACCTCAACTTCCCCAGTAACTGGTACTACAGGTATATGCCACCACACCCAGCTAATATTTTTCTTGACTTTTTTTTTTTTTTTGTAGAGACCTTTTTTCACCATGTTGCCCAGGCTGGTCTCAAACTCCTGGACTCAAGCAATCCAGCAATCCACCCGCCTTGGCCTCCCAAAGTGCTGGGATTACAGGCGTGAGCCACAGTGCCAGGCCCAAGAACTATATTTCTTAACTACTCCCCCGTATGATTCCATCAGGACCTGTGTGACAGTGAGATAATTTTTCAGGTTCTTTTCTCTGTGATGCAGCCTCTGGCCATGTGTTCATTTATAGTTTCAAGTAGAAAGTGAGTTACTGTCAGCAGGCCAGAAATAGAAGACTTTGGGAAATTTCTTTTATCTATGATATTAGTTTACAAAGTTTAGACCCTGATTTAAGTAGGCATCATACTCCCAAATTAAGATTGATGAGACAAATTAGAACAAATGTATCTATGATTGCAGGATCCGTCATAGGGTTTCCTTGATACAAAAATTCTCTCCTATCTTTTGATAGTTCAGTTTGATTAGGAAAAATTCATTGCATACACAAATTTTTAGGCACATATCTAAGGCATAAGATAAGATATATATGTGGATCCACTGGTTAAAACATTAAATGTGTGGCTTGTTTCATCATTAAAGTCCCTCTAATACGCATTTATTTGCTTCCCAGAAGAATTTGATCTGATCGTTGTTCTGCCAACCGCACACACCTGATGCTTCTCTGATCTTATCTGCTGCTACTCGCTGCCTTGCTTATTCTCCCCTTACTGTTCACAGAGAAAATGTACCAAGCACTGTGGGACTGAAGTTCTGTTCCTGCCCTCAGGGAACTTCCCATTTTGTTGAGGTGACAAGATTATACACATGGGATTGTTTGACAATTTGGAACTACACAGTAGTGCTATTGAGAAATAGGGCAGGTCTTAAGAGGAGGATTTAGAATAGACTTTTCAGAGGAGGTGAAGGACTTGAACTGGAGATTGCATTTGGTTGGTGGAGTAAATGGATGGGTTTACAAGTCTGGGAGGTGGAGCAGGCACTGGAAGACCAAAGACAGCATAAAGGAAGAACTTTTTAAAGTTATCCAATTATATCCTACCATGTTTCAAACCATCTTGAAGGCATGATGCTGGGAGGAACCTAGCACGTGGGTGGACTGGTCTGATACACTTACCATTTTTCCTTGGCATATATTATATGAGTTTCAAACAGTAGTTTAATGTGGCGCCTCAGGATTGACACAGGTGATTTCTATTCCCACACTGCCAGTGATGGCCCAACTGTGATGTTCCTCCAGGGCCTCTGAAACACCCTGTGCCATCAGGCTTAGCAACCCCAAGGAAAACCTTGGAAGGGAGCACATATTGCTTCTTTTCCAGTAAAAACAAGTCTGTTTTTGTTTTTTTCTTCCAACCTTTATTTTAGGCTCAGGGAGTGCATATCCAGGTTTGTTACAGGGGGAAATTGCATATTGCTGCGGTTTTGTGTACAAATTATTTCATTACCCAGGTAGCAAGTATAGTACCCACTAGGTAGTTTACCCATCCTCACCTTCCTCCCACCCTCCATCCTCAAGTAGGCCCCTGTGTCTATTGTTCCTTTATTTATGTCCATGTGTACTCAGTGTTTAGCTCTCAATTATAAGTGAGAACATGTGGTATTTGGTTTTCTGTTCCTGCATTAATTAGCTTAGGATAATAGCCTCCAGCTGCATCCATGTTGCTACAAAGAACATGATTTCCTTCTTAGTATGGCTGTGTAGTATTCCATGGTGTGTATGGAGTAACATTGTATCATAGTTTCTTTATCCAGTTCTCCATTGATGAGTTTCTAGGTTGATTTTATTTATTTGCTACTGTGAATGGTGCTACAATGAACACAGCTGCGTGTGTGTCTTTTTCCTAGAACAACTGATACTCCTTTAGGTATATACTCAGTAATGAGACTGATGGATCAAATTCTTATGAGGATGGTCAGGGAAGTTATTCTCACTTTACTGAAGAGGAAATTGATGTTCATGTGCTAAGACACAAAGATGTGATTTTTAAAATATTACATATATAATAGGTATGAAAAAATATATATTATATATGCATATATACACACACACACAGATATATTATAATGTGCTAACTTCAGCATTTCTGCAAGCTTTAACCTAGCCAAGGTGCCTGATCTGAGATCAAATTGGATTTTCATTACCTTTTGGCCTAATGAACCACATACACCTGCCCTTCTCTTAGACTTGGCTCTTGCTAATTATCTCTCTCAATTTGATGTTCTTCTCTTCTCACTGTGTATGTCATTTTTAATGAGACAAAACTGTGTTTGGGAGAGGTTTATGGGCAAGAAGAAAAATAAGACGATCACTAACAACTGGCAGCAGGTTATAATGCCAAGATCGTCTGCAACATTTTAAATGACATGCTGAACTGTGTGCTGAATTGCACCATTTTCCATTAATTGCTTTCAGCCAGAACAAGATGAACAAGAATGGGTTGGGAAAGCGACCTGATCATAGTGTCTGCTATTTATTGGGCACCCATTGTGTGCAGACACTGTACTCAATTCTTACATTTTTTTTTTCATTTAAACCTCATACTATTATTATCACCATTTTACAGAAAAATAAATGGAAGCCTGTAGAGGTTAAGTAGGTGGCTCAAGAAGATATAACTAGTAAGTGATGGAGCTGGTGGTCAGGAATTTATATATATAAATGTATATATAATAGTTCATTGGAAGAAAGCTTTCATCACGAGTCAAATGCTTATGGGTAAAGAAAAATTGGAGACCAGCTGTAAGACCAGACATTTACTTCCAGTGCCAATCAATATTGTTACCATAGCAGGTGTAGAAATGATTGTGGGGACAGATTTCTTACACACAAAAAATGTATCTTTTAAGATTTAATTTGTATGGCTATTTGAATGTGCAGTAATAAAAAGAAGTAGAAATACACACATAGAAGAAGTAACTTCAGAGCCTTCACAAAACCCTCCTGTCTGAAAGGATATCCTCTACCCAGTTGTCATGTCAGAAATTCTTTCCTTAGTAATTAATATCCTTGCATAGTTTTTTTTAGGTGTCATCTTAATGTGGACAACATTCATCACATATCAGATTTTGTCACATATCAGATTTCATCAAAATTGAGTTTGTCTTTTCACATTTACTCCCCCTTCTTCCCTCTCTTGAGATAACTTAGTGTCCTCACTCCACTCTTTACTTAAGCACTGAATCTCACTTCATTATCTCTCTTTCATCAGCACTTCTCCATTCTGTGACTCTCTGTTCCTTGATACCTTGTTCTCTAAAGCTGACAGTGGGTGATCACAGGTCAGTTATCAGATGGAATCCTTTAGCCGTAGATAATATGATTTTTCTGCTTCTTAGAAGACAGTGTCATAATAGTTAAGCAGCAGGCTGATTGCATGTGTTTTCATCACCTGAATTGTAGTATATCCAGATGGAGGGTAGTTTGGGGGAGGGGGATTCTTTTAGATTCTGCAGTAGCTTTTCCCCATACTTAAATCACAGTTTCCCTTCCTAATACATAAAGCTGATTCTGTTTGGAAGAGGGAAGCCGGCCTTTTATTTTCCACCTGACACCTCATGATAGATGGAAATGTCCCTTCCTCTTCTCTTTCTTATCTCTCAGCATCCTTCTTCTCTGAACAAATGAGCATTCGTGACCCTTGGTGAGTCAATTTCATTTAAACAGAAGGCCAGATACACCCCAGTGTATTCAATTATTTTATCATCAATTCCCTTTTCGGCAGCATCTTTCTCCCAAGAGTCAGAGATCACTTTACAAACTGTATTGGCAACATTATTGCAAGTCAGAGCACAGTGACCTGCATCTGAGGACAGTGATTTAAGAGACAGTGAATATGAAAAGACAAATTTGATTTTGATGAATGAATGATAAGAATTTTGTGTGTTATCAACATACGGTGACACCTAGAGAAACCAGTTCAACAAGTACATCACCAGTGAAGGAATTTCAGGCAAGTCAGTTGGTGTTGGGGCAGTTAGGAGCTCAGCAATTCATTTCACACTCTCCATCAAATGATTAATTATATAAGTGCACTAATTCAAGATACTTGTTGAGCTTTGGCTATCGCCAGAACCCTGGGCACAGGGTGCTGGAGATACAAAAGTTTAAGTGAATAAATGAAGGAAGCTGGCAATGGTGAAAAGGAAGGAATGAAGGAAGGGAGGGAGGGAAGCAAGGAGGGAGGACAGGAGGAACAGAGGGAGGGAGGGAGGGATTGTTAGCTTTAGTAATTGAATAATTTGTCTCTGACAGGAAGGGTTGGCCTTGCAAGCTGAACCAAGCTTTCTTAGTACTTCTCAATAATTAAAATAATTGAGCTGTATGACTAAAAATTTGCAAGTGAAAATTTCTGTTCATGTTCTGTGATTGCTATAGGTTTATAAAGCAAAAATTTTAAAACTTAGAAAGAACCATGTTATGGCTTTGAGTCAAAGACTTGGACAGTTTTTTCACCTGAAAAAACAGAATCTAGACTCATGAGGAGTTAGGTAAGTTCACAGGAATTAGCAGACAGGAATTCCAAGAGCAGCACAGACCTTTCTGTACTAATGTTTCAAGCCAACCCACATATTGCAGTTTCTGAGCCGCCTAGACTTTCAGCGGAAATGTAAAGACGAGAAAGATATTTGGCTTCTAACTTCCCCTGAGTCTGTTTCAGTTTCCTTTTTTGCAAACGTTTATCGACAGTTGTTCATAAGACTTTCTCAATAACCAAAAAACGCAACAGGCAGCCAGAAGAGATGGCCTCTTCACAGCATAGAGACAGCCACAAGATACCACCAGAAAAAAATAGAATAAGATACATCAGGTAGATGCTTAGAGGGGCTGTAGTGGTTTATGCAGAGTACATTGATCCAACTCCTAGACATGCAAAAATCCACATATTTAAGTAGCCTCCTTAAAATAAGTTGACTTTTCAGTAAGCAGTTTGGCCAACTGCTAGCGTACAGTGAAAGGAATAATTTAAGATTTAACCTTGGCCACAACTTGATTCTGCAGACATGTACAGAAGAAACAGAATGCTTTCCCTTTCCTTTTTACTGCCTCCTGCAATCAGTGGTTTGCCCAAGCAAATTTTAAAAATTGGAAAAAACGGGTCTTTGGAAGAACTAGCTAGAAATAGGCTACAGCCAGACCTCCTAACTAATCCGTTGAAGGGTGTCTTCTCATTCTTTTCCAGGCTTTCCTTTGATTCAGTGTTTGAAAAATCAGGCAAACTAGAAGATGATTATTATAACCACTGTTATAAGTCATTATAATTGTTTATAATTTAGATTTACATGATTACTGATTCACTTGTATTATGTTCTTATTGGGTGCCGGGTGTCGTACTGCCTGTTGCCTGTATAATTACTAACAGTAACAAAAATCACTGCAAGGTTGGTAGCATTCTTCCTATAATTTGTAGAAGAGAAAAATTTAGACTCAGACAAGTGCAAATGACTTACTCAAAGTCCCACAGCTGTGAAGTTGCATGGCCAGGGACTTAAATGCTTGAGTCTGTCTGGCTGCAATGCCTGGGCTATTTCTCACCACACCATGTTTAATGAAACTAGAACACTGCCCTACACAATAAAACAAGGATATATCTTTAGTGCCATTCTAGTCTTTTGCTGGGTAATGAAGCATTAACAGCATAACCCCTGGAAGAAATTTCCATTTTTTATTTTCCTTTGGAATTATCTGCCTTGAAGGTCCATAGTAAATTGAAGGGCTTACACGTTTCTTCTTCTATGGGCAGATTTATAACATACATATTTTGTATGTTATATATATTATATACTGTATTCTGGGTCCTGTGAAGTCAAAGGCCCCCTGATCCATGAATCTGGCTTTTCCAGACAGCAAATAACTTCACCATCCCTTTCCCTCTAGTCTTTACAATTCCTGCATGAGCCAGATGCTTTAGAAAACAGATCCTTTGTATTGAATTTCCACACTGCAGTTCCCAGACCACGGAAGGATGAAGACCAAATTTTTTGTATTTTGTCATCTCTATTTATGTGGATAGATATATATTTAGAACAAGTTAAAAAGGAGGGAGGAAGAAAAAAAAAAAGCTCACTCCAAAACAAACGACTTCCTGATCTAATACAGAGGATGCAGGAGACTTTGCCGTCAGCAGAATGGACAGGATGTCCACTGTTGCCACAACAGAGCTTATTTGAGTAGAGTCAAACTAATTTATCTGAGAGGATGCCTGGTTGCACAAGAGAAAGGGGAGTGAAAGGTTTGAGTTATTTAGAAAAGCAAACAGTTATTCTTTAGCAGGCATCAAATACGTTAACTCTGGCAAACAAGTCCGTTCAAGAGCTCATCACATAGAAAATAACTAGCAATGCATAATGTATCTTTTCTATGAGGAAACAGTAGAGGAAGAAAGAAGAAAAAAAATAATTTTTATATCTACCCAGAGACAACCATGTTTAAAAATTAGTACATTGTTCTAGATTATTTTGTGTGTATGCACATATGTGTGTATGGGTATGCCTTTTTTTATATTTTAATTTTAAATTTATGTTAAGTTCATGGGTGCATAGGCAGGTTTGTTTTATAGGTAAACTTGTGTCATGGGGTTTGCTCTATAGATTATTTCTTCACCCAGGTGAAGCCTAGTAACCTAGTAACCATTAGTTACCTAGTAACCTAGTAAGCCTAGTAACCATTAGTTACTTTTTCTGACCCTCTCCTTCCTCCCACTCTCCACGCTCCCAAAGGCCCCAGTATGTGCTGTTCTCCTCTGTGTGTGCATGTGTTCTCATTTAGTTCCCATTCATAAGTGAGAACATGGGCTGGGTGTGATGGCTCATGCCTGTAATCCCCGCACTTTCGGAGGCTGAGGTGGGCGGATCAATTGAGGTCAGGAGTTTGAGACCAGCTTGGCCAACATGGCGAAACCCCATCTCTCCTAAAAATACAAGAATGAGCCAGGCATGGTGGTGCACACCTGTAGTCCTAGCTACTCAGGAGGCTGAGGTATGAGAGTCGCTTGAACCCAGGAGACGGAGGTTACAGTAAGCCAAGATTGTGCCACTGCACTCCAGCCTGTGTGACAGAGCAAGACCGTGTCTCGAAAATAAATCAACAAATAAGTGAGAACATGCAGTATTTGGTTTTCTGTTCCTGCATTAGTTTGCTAAGGATAATGGCCTTCAACTCCATCCACGTCCCTGCAAGGGACATGATCTCATTCTTTTTTATGGCTGCATAGTATTCCATGGTATATATGGGGTATGCCTATTTTAAAAATAATAATAAATAAGACCATATGATATATTCTGTATTTTAACCTGCCTTTTTTTTCTTTTTACTTAAAAATACACCATGGACATTTTTCTCTGAAAAAACAATTCATTGCTTCTGAGTATTCTGTGCCTAGATCTACAACAATTGTTGGCTATGCATGTTGCTTCCTATTACAAACCATTCATAATGGCATCCGTGTGACTGACTGAACCCTTGTTCACTGCACTCCAGCCTGAGTCCACTGACTTCCTTAGGATAAATTAATTAAAGCTGCAAGAATGGACTAAACACCATGCACATTTTCAAGATGATTAAACTGTCCCTGGAAACATGGTTTCAGTCTATAGCCTGAATATAGGAAATGCCATTTATCCCATCTCCAGTAATACTGAATGTTTATGATACTGAATAACAGAAAGAAATCATTATTTTGAAAGCTGCCTGTCTATTCATCTTGATATCATAGTAAATGGCACAATTAATCTTAAGGAAAGACTGTAAGTTTTATTTAGAAAAATGCCCGCTTGGCTTATTTAGATGTGAAAAGCTAAAGCTGGGGTAGGTAAATTTTTTCCGTAAAGAGCCAAAGAGTAAATATTTTAGGCTTTGTGGGTTATAAGATCTCTGTTGCAGCCATTGATCCTTGAACAACATGGGGCTTGGGGCAGTGATCTCTGCACTATTGAAAATTCACATGTAACTTTTGACTTCCCACTCACTTAACCACTAATAGCCTACTGTTGACCAAAGCCTTACCAATAGCATAATCAATTAACATTTATTTTGTATGTTATATATAATATACTGTATTTTTACAATGAAGTAAGCTAGAGAAAAAATGTTATTAAGAAAATCATATGGAAGAGAAAATATATTTACTATCATTAAATGAAAGTAGATCATCATGCAGGTCTTCATCCTCGTCATCTTCATGTTGAGTAGGCTGCCCAGAAGGAGGAAGAAGAGGGGTTGGTGTTGCTGTATTGGGGTGGCAGAGATGAAAGAAAGTCCAACTATAAGTGAACTTATGCATTTCAAACCTATGTCAAGGCTCAACTCTGCTCAACTCTGCAGTGGCACCAAGCCTTCGTGAATAATGAGTGTGCCTGGCCGGGCGCGGTGGCTCAAGCCTGTAATCCCAGCACTTTGGGAGGCCGAGGCGGGTGGATCACGAGGTCAGGAGATCGAGACCATCCTGGCTAACATGGTGAAATCCCGTCTCTACTAAAAATACAAAAAACTAGCCGGGCGTGGTGGCGGGCGCCTGTAGTCCCAGCTACTCGGAGGCTGAGGCAGGAGAATGGCGTGAACCTGGGAGGCGGAGCTTGCAGTGAGCCGAGATCGCGCCACTGCACTCCAGCCTGGGTGACACAGCGAGAGACTCCGTCTCAAAAAAAAATAAAAAAATAAAAAAATAAAAAAATAAAAATAATGAGTGTGCCTGTGTTCCAATAAAACTTTATTTACAAACACAGGTGGATTGAACCCACAGAGCTGGGGTGCACCATCCCCTGGGATAGACCACTGGGCATGGTCTGTAAGGATTAGATTCAAACCAAAACAGAGCAATAATAGGGTACATGATGGAGTAACTCTTGGGAGGAGAGGCAGCAGTTAGAGGCAGTAAAGATACGGGGGCAGTGGGACAGGACTTTGGGGTGAGAGAGAGAGTGTCCAGCGTCATGGCAGCTGGTAAGGATTACAGAAAAAAACCTTCCAGAGAGAAATTCCCTATGGTGTGGGTGGGTGGCTGAAGAAATTCAGCTGAAGAATTGCATCATGTCTAAAATTAATTTCAAGATATTTCCTGTTTTGCTCCAAATAGGAGTTCTCTTCCATGTTTCTAAAGCCTTCAGTAAAATGTTACTGACGAATGAGGGAGCTAGGAAGGGCTCCTCCCATGGAGTAGGTGGAAAGAGAAACATCCCAGGAGGCGTCATGGTGAATGGAGTGTCTGAGAATTAATCTAGGTGAGGGAATCCAGACAAACTGTGACAGGAGAATGTAATTCTGCTTCTCTTCTGGAATTTTCGGAAGTCCCCCGGGGAATGCTGGCTTCTCTTCATCTGTAGGATGGGGCTATAGCGGGCAAGGTTCTGGCAGGAAATGGATGGAGTGCTGGAGTAGAGGTGTGACCCAGGTTAGGTAACCGACCACGATGGGGATGATGTCAGGGACTAGTGACAGTGGGGAGCCATCAGCACCCCAAGCATGGGAGGCCAGAGAGGGAGTGCATCACCAGGGGCTGATGAAAGCTGCAGGCAGCAAAGCCTCTCCACTCTGCCCCACTGCTAACACGTGTAGCTCTGTGCAGCCAAGACCAGAGAGGACACGTAGCTGGGAAGGACAGTTAAAATAACCACTGAGACCTCTTTTTATTCCACGTTAGTTCTTCTGCCTGTGGTCCTAATGTCTGGACCAAATAGAAGTCAGAGGACAAGTGAGACTGGTTAATGGAGCCCACAGAGGTCAGTCTCTTAGGACATCAAGAAAGATGATGGATTTTGGGGCAAGAAGTTGTCATGGAGAGCAACCAGCCATTTTATTTGGATAATAAAAGAAAGCTGTGGAACTTGGGATATCTATATTATTAAAATCTACCAAATTATGGTATTATATTATTTCATGTAATATATGATTGTATTATTATTTTTAATGTGGCAACAATATTAGGTGCTTTGGACATAGAGGAAGAGACAGCGACACAAATACAAATCATACAAATGTGATTTGCAGTTGCCGCTTGTTTTGGTTTTAGGAGTCTGAAATATTCTCCAGTTTAATCCATGTGTAGTATCTATTCAAAGTTTCTTTTGTCCAGAAAAACCCTACCAACACTTAAAAATAATAAAATATTAAAATAGAAGGAAAAATGATTCCCATTGGGTTCCTCTGCAATTATAGCAATGCGTCATATTCACTGGTAAAAATGAAGTTGAATTTATGCCACGTCAAACATACTAAGAGTAACTGAAAGGTTTGCATTTGTATTCTGAGGGGGTGAGAATGATCCATCTTCTGCAGATGAATCAGCTTCCAGGGTTGGTAGAGGGGCCAAGACAAATGACAGCTCGTGATTGTTTTCTTGTGGAGCTCAAGGAATCTTTGTACATTTTTCTGTTGCAGCAAATTGCATTGCTAACATTGACCTTCATTTGCTTAAATGGATGCATTAGTTTTTAGAAGGAAATGAGAGGTGCTAGTTAATTTTTAGTGTAAGAGATGTAGACGCACTCTTCCAAGGATTGATTTAATCAGCTTCTCTTCCCAGTGGAACTGGAAATAAATCGAAGTGAAGACCTGATTTCCCCATCCCATTACCTTCTTGTATGAGAGATTCCCTTGCAAAAAAGGGTCACCCAGGCTGGAGTGCAGTGGCACAATCATAGCTCACTGCAGCCTCAAACTGCTGGGCTCGAGCGATCCTCCTGCCTCAGCCTCCCAAGTAACTGGGACCACAAGCATATGCCACCATGGCTGGCTAACTAATTTTTATTTTGTGTAGAGACAAAGTATCCTATGTTGCCCAGGCTGGTCTTGAACTCCTGGCTTCAAGCGATCCTCCTGCCTCATCTTCCCAACCTGTTAGGATTACAGGCATGG
Source organism: Mandrillus leucophaeus (assembly GCF_000951045.1). NCBI lineage: Eukaryota > Metazoa > Chordata > Mammalia > Primates > Cercopithecidae > Mandrillus > Mandrillus leucophaeus. Next base: position 2,891,479 of record NW_012101288.1, on the reverse strand, counting down.
GCCACTGCACCCAGCCCCAAATTAAATTTGTGTTAAAAAAAAAATGACGTTTTCTTGTATTGGGCCCTGTGATATAATGGTAGTGGGCTCTGTACTTTAGTGTGAGACACACAAGTTTAGGAAGAGATTTAGGCTATTTCATTGCCACCTGCCAACATTGTAATGATGACACCCAGAAAAACCCCACATCTCTAAAAGTGCCTCTGTCATTAGACCACCTGCTTTTTATTGAATGTTTTATTCATAGCTTGAAAGGGGGTTTTACTTTATCAGGAAACAGGGAATTACTACTTCTACCTTTGCTGCAAATCAAACTCCATTAGATTTTCATCTTCCTTCACTGATGCACAACCCTTTAAACACAGGTCTTTGCATGACCCTTTACTCAGCTTTCCATTAATATAGTCCAATCACACCCGCCTGCATTGCAGATATCAGTTAACACGAGTAATGCTGGCCAGGTATCAAGAATGTCAATCAAGAAACCAAGGAAAGGGTGTTTGGTAATTACGAAACCGTGTTTTATAATTACCTCTGTGCTATGTGCAATTTCCTGACCCCAAATGATAATAAAACACAGTCATCCAATTACACAGTCAGCCAGTCTACGAGATCTGTGTCCTTTGAAGATGTAACTTCACTAGGATTGTCCTCACATATTTGGGCCCTACCAATCAGAAGTTTCCTTGTGGAACAACTGAGCAGAAAAACCCATAAAGAAGAATTTCTGTTCTATAGTAGTCACTGACTTGCTTTCAGAGAAATGGTAGTCCCTGTGGTGGCCTCTAAAGGTCCTCCAGAGAGCGCCCTGTCGTAGACTCCTACCTCACTTCACTTTTTTCTAAAAATCTTACTTTTGCACACTTGAAAGTCTCTGTACCTTCTCTCTTCTCATTTTCAAAAATATGAATTTTCGAAATTCATATCTGGCTTTTTGCTGGTCCCCAGGGATCACTACTGGTTTCACTTGTCCCTCCCCAACACTCCCAAGGTGTGAGTTCATCTGTCCTACCCACTGAGACCCAGAAGAGAGCCCTGGTTTAGTGTTTAGAGATGCATGCAGTGTTTAGCACCTTCTTTGTGTAAACTTCCCTATCTAGAAAACACCTATCAGTCTGTTAATTTCTGGAAAGAGAAAGGAAATGTCTTACTATAAAGAGGCATATTCATGATTCCAATCTGTAAAGGGACCATTTAAATAAAGCTCCTGAGAGGAACAGCTGAATGAAACACTGCGCATACATCTTAGAAGAGTTCACCAACGTGAAAGGTGGAGAACTTATGCTGTACCCTCAACTGTAGGAGGAAGCTCAGCAAGCAGTCCTGAGCTGAGACAGGGATGCTCAGGTGCCATCCTGTGGCTCGATCTTTTTGCTTCCCGTAAGAAATAAATCATAAATAAATCGCCTCAGACAAATCTGATGCTTTCAGTTGCTTACATCCTCCAGAACAGGCGAGCCAGTCACCTGCCCCAGTAACTTATCCCTGAGTCATTCTGGGTTGGTACACTTTTACTGATATTTCATGAAAATCCTTTTTATTGCTTTTTGAATCAATGGAACACAACATCCAAGATAATCAAGAAAATCTTTTTGAAAGGCACAGCTTTCCACCTCAAATTTTTTTTTTTTTTGAGACGGAGTCTCGCTCTGTCACCCAGTCTGGAGCATAGTGGCGGGATCTCAGCTCACTGCAAGCTCCACCTCCCAGGTTTACGACATTCTCCTGCCTCAGCCTCCCGAGTAGCTGGGACTACAGGCGCCCGCCACCCCGCCCGGCTAGTTTTTTGTATTTTTTAGTAGAGACGGGGTTTCATCATGTTAGCCAGGATGGTCTCGATCTCCTGACCTCGTGATCCGCCCGTCTCGGCCTCCCAAAGTGCTGGGATTACAGGCTTGAGCCACCGCGCCTGGCCTCTCAAAATGGTTTTACTTAAGCCAGGGGCCATAAGATGGCAGGCAGTGCTTTGCTTGGCTGTCAGAGGAATTGACTTTTCTTTTTAAGTTGAACGTCTTTGCTTCTGTTCTCCTGTTTTCATGGGCCCTATTATTTCCTACAGTTGTTCATCCAGACCATTCACATGTGTATTCTACCTGCCCATCCCCTATGGATTAAACTTTTACTCTCTCAACTTTGTTTATAAAACACAATATTTATATGGCTATTTCTGTATGCCTTACACATACCCTACCTCAATACTGACCCTGGAATACTTTGGAGAATAGAGCTGAAGGCTTTGCGTGTCACATACAGTCTTTACGGCATACTCCACCTCCTTCTCCCCACTTTCTCCTCTTCCTTCTCTATTTCTCCTTCTTCTCCTTATTTTTCTTTTTACAACCTTGAAAAATGTAAAAACTATTCTTAGCATGTAGGTCCTACAAAAGTAGGCCAAGAGCTGGATTGGCTATAGTTTGCTGACCACTGATACAGAGAAATGAAAGTTGAGAAGACACTTAGATTCATGTTTTTAAAAATTAGGAGGAGGTAAAATACCATACTTCTTGGGTGTTTGTGTGTGTGTGTGTGTGTGTTTGTTTTGAGAGGGAGTCTGGCTCTGTCACCCAGGCGGGAGTGCAGTGGCGTGATCTCAGCTCACTGCAACCTCTGCCTCCCAAGTTCAAGCAATTCTCCCACCTCAACCCCGCCGAGTAGCTGGGACTACAGGGGCTCGCCACTGGACCCAACTAATTTTTTATTTTTAGTAGAGACAGGGTTTCGCCATGTTGGCCAGGCTGGTCTTGAACTACCAACCCCAGGTGATCTGCCCACCTCGGCCTCCCACAGTGCTGGGATTACAGGTGTGAGCCACCACAACTGACCACAAAACACTATACTTCTAACCACATATATCTGAGTCTGAATTCATAGAACATGAATCAAAATTGCCTAGAAATGCTTAAAACAAAGAAAGAAAATCAATGACTAGTTGCCATGAAGACTTAGTAAACCTGGACATGAATCTCTGATATGATCATGTGAGGTTAATGTTTCATCCAAAAGGAAGAGAGCTGTATAAAGTAGAAGTGGATATACTGGACACCAAGAAGATGCATCCTTCTGTGCAAACTCACTGCCTGACATTAGGGTGTGGACAGGACTGATGTGATGTTATCGTGCTAGTGATTAAAATCGCGGGCTGTGGGATCAAATCCTTGCTCAACCACTGGCTAGCTGGGATGTAACCAGTCTTAAGCTCTCTGGGCTTCAGTTTCCACATTTGTGAAATGACTGTCATCATTGTAACCACTTCCTAGTGGTTGTGTGCTGTTGAGAAGATTAAAAATGCTTGATACGTTTGGGTAATAGAATGTGTTAAAGTTTTTTCTTTTTCTTTTTCAATTTTATGTGCTGTAAAATAAAATAATAAAAAGTGATTTAAAAAAAAAAGAAGAAAAGAACTGCGTTTGGATCTGCCTACAGGCCGCCCATCATTCTCCCTTCCGGACAAAGTCTAAATCAGTTTTTCCATTTGGGCCTGAGCTTCCTATTTGCTGCTATGGAGACTGTTGTGGAATGCCTGGAGCTGCTTAACATAAGGCTTAATTACCTATGGCCTGTGAGCCAGTTCCAGTTCCCCACCTCTTTTTTCTTTATTTGCCTGGGAGTTAGGCTGTGTTGATTGTTTGCTGTAACTGTAGATGTCAGAAGCTAAAATTTCTTCTGGCGCCCTCTTTTCTTCTACCTCAAGTGCTTAAAATATGCCTGACAGATGGAAATGCTCCGTAAATATTAGTTATTATTATTGTGATTACTCTTTTTGTTTTACTGCAAAATCAATGAAAGGAAATTGATAATTTTCTTCTGAGAGATCATATTCTAGAAGAAAGATGCCACGGTAATGGAGGATCTGAACCTGGATGCTTCATTCTATATAAAATATAACATGTACCAAGTTCTTGACTGTGTCAGCTTCATGGCTCAGAAGGTGGAGGAAGTGATGAGGGCAGCAGCTGCTATGGACCATCTTGTCTTCAGCCGAATACATAAGAGGTGCATCACTTTTCTTCCAGCTGTCCTCCTGTCACTAAAATTAAAGAATCTAAGTATCCACCCTCTGGCAAAAACAGATCATGGAAAAGAAGCAAGTAACTGCTTTCCTACTGAATTTCTCTTAGGGCCATTGACTGATTTCCCCTGGGTATAGATGGGTTACTCCAAGAACATGGGGTCATGTATGGCTGTGTCATTTTTAATCATGCCAGCTCTGACTCTTCCATTAAGTTTGTAATTTGAATATGCCACATGGTATTTATGATCCTCCTCTTCCTCACCAATAAAATGGGAGTAATAGCGACACTTCCCCACCTGGGCAGAAGGCAAAAATGTAAAGAAGAGTTAAAAAGCACTCCCCAAGCCCAAGTGCTTTGTAAATATTTAATACTTACTGAGTAGTTAAGGTAAATGTCAGGAGAGTGTGGAGCCCACCATGAATCTTTTTGTTATGACAGCTCTTTAGATGTGTTTAATTCCCCAGTCCAAACACAGGGAAACCTGAACTTTTCTGACCGTTTCCCCTTGTCTTATTTTCCTGCTTCTACTATGCCCAAATATTTCCCATTTGCCATTAAATGACAGTTCATTCGAATTCCTCTACAAAAGATACTTTTAGTTTATTAGGATCCTTGATGGGCTGCTCTCCACTTTGAGTTCCTAAATGCTTGTACAGAAAAACTTAGGTTTCTTGGGAAATTCCCTTTCTGGACAAAAACACCTCTTTGTATTTGAAGAGGACTGAATGCCATTGTCTGAGAACAACCCCCATTGTTGGAAGTCCTCGCTTCTCATTAGGCTAGCTCATTTCCACAGAAAGGCTCAAATAATTTTCTTTCAACTTCACAACCCTACTGGGCCCTTGAAACTAAGCAGATTTTATACTGTTCCCCTGATGAAGGTTTGCTGGTTGATAGGAGGGGTCTAGGTAAATTGAGTATAAATAAATGGGTGAAAAAAAAAAGGCTTTTAAATAATGCATTGGGGTTTTTCCTGAGTAACTCTGTTTTCTCTTGAAATTACTAGAGTTTTTCAGTAAACATTTGCCTGGATACATTTTCACAGAGGAGTTTGCCACATTCTGAGGACCTCATTGGCTCCCACTGTTCATTGCTATGCCCATCTCACACCCACTTCAACTGTCAAACAGAAGAACAATTCTTATTAACAGTGATTTGCTTTGCAGTTTTAGTTTATTTCTAAATTGCAGACATGGTTGATGACTGAAGTTGTTTTAGTGACTGTTTATTGGAACAGAGCAGAGAATAGATTCAGGAATTCTTGAGGCTGCCACGTGTATGGTGAAAAATAGAAATAAAAACCATGCCATTTTGCTTAAAACGAAAAATCCCCAGAAACCTTAATGGTGATACATGCAATCTGAGGTTAGATAGCTTATATTTGTATTGTGCTTTGCAATTTTCTTAGGACTTTTTTGTACATTATCTTCTCAGCTTTAAAGTACTGGTTTTGAGGTTTTTGGTTGATGACCTCCAGTAATAGCTGTAGAAGATACAGCTGGGATGGATGATTGTGAGTTATAGGGAGGAACATTGTTACATTAGGTAGGAAGGAAGGAAGGAAGGAAGGAAGGAAGGAAGGGAGGGAGGGAGGGAGGGAGGGAGGATGGTAGGGAGGGAAAAGTTCAATCACTCAGCCTCTCTGAGACTTGCTTTCCTTTTATAAAACATGAAGATAATAATAATTCTTACCCTATCTGTCCCATGAGGTCTTGGATTACCTGCAGTAGACTCCACATTAAAGTATTGCTTCATCCAAAGAATACTTTAGAAGTTTTAGCGGGTGTTATTGCTTACATTATTATGACTCAGGAAAAGTTTATGTCTTCATCTGTTCAAGATGTCCTAACAAAATATCATAAACTGTGTAGCTTATATACAACAGAAATTTGTTTCTCATGATTCTGGAGGCCGTGAAGTCCAAGGCAGATTTGGTGTCTGGTGAGGGCCCACTTACAGTTTATAGAAGGTGTCTTCTTGCTGTGTCCTCATAGAAGGGGGAAGCACTCTCTCTCAGGCCTCTTTTATAACAGTACTAATCTCATTCATGAGGGTTCTGTCCCTATGACCTAGTCAACTCTCAAAGGCCTCCTTTTCTACTACTATCACCCTGGGAGTTAGGATTTCATTATATGAATTTGGGGAGGACACAGACATTCAGACCATAGCAGTTGGTTCACTCAAGATTGTTTCATTCACTGGCCTACTATGCTATAAAGTTCCCACTTTGGGAAGCTAACACACAAACTCTATAGCATTTATGGACATATCAACTGGATTGGCTCAGCCACTTATGTATTGCCTTCTTAAGAGACCTAATAAAAGTGAAAAACAGGATTATATATTATGACAATTGAAAGGGGTGGATAAAAGCTCTGAATTGGAGGATAACAGAAAAGAAATAAGGATTGCATTGCAAGGTTGGTGGAGAGTATGCTGAAGCCAGACTTCACCAAGACATACCTTGACATGGCTGGCCCCTAGGTTTGCCCTCAGTCATACAAATCAATAGCTGCTGTGTTCTCCTAAGTGACTTCTGAACTCTAATCTCTGCATATTGCTTGTGATTAGATCTTTCTGAGCTTGTTTCGGTTTTCATTTTCTTCTGTCAAAAATTGTTAGTTCATAAGATATGTCAGAGTTGTACACAAATTGCTTTTCTTTCCTTTCTTAGAAAATGCCAATAGAAGGAACATACACTACGCAGTCATGAGATTTCTTTGAACTGAGAACAAATATCTAACTGTCTATCACTTCTTTGGTGCTTCATAGTTGACAAAGTGATTTTTCATGCTGTATATAATTTATTTAGTGCATTAACTCTGAAGTAGGTAACCCCAGTATTTTTAGGAAAATGAAGGTAATACATACCTACCTTGCAAGGTTGAGAGGATTAAATGAGACATTTGTAAGCAACTTTTCACAGCCCCCTGGCATAGAGAAAGTCTTATTTTTAATACCCATATTTTATGGATGAAGAAACAAATTCAAAGGATGTGTGATATGTTCAAGGTCACAGAACAAGTTGAAGATGGATCTATCACTTGGACTGCCGCTCCACCGTGCTAACATCATGTTGATGAACAGTCAAACAATTTGATATTTAAGTTTAAATTCCATGTTTCAAATTGTTGAGAAAGAAAGTGAGAGAAAGAAGGAAAGAGAGAGAGAGAGATGGAGAGAGAGGAGTTTAAGAACATTGATGGGCTAAGACACAGGTAAGACATGTTGAATACCTCACCCAGGGGTGATTAGGATATCACGTAAAAATGATGTGTGCCTGTGGCTCAGGTGTGGTTATGTAATCGAAAGGGCTGTGGGAATGAAATGCATTTAATTTTCCTCCAGCTCCCTGCTTCTAAGGCTTCAGTGTTTGAGTTCTGCCACACCAGCCTTTGCATATTAATAGATGCTTGGCTATCCCTGGGGAGCTCAGGGTGAGGGAGAGGTCCTCTGCAATAAAATCCAAGCTGATTCAGTTGAAGGTATTTGTGAAGCCTTTTTTATATCTACTTTGCTTCTAGACCTCCCAGCATACATCACGGAAATGTTATTTCCAGCAACTGAAGCTTTGATCTCCAGCAATACCAGCTCTTGATAGAATTCGGCAGTAAGAAGGTTTATGGTCAGTGGCTCCTTGTTATTCTTTTTGGCCTCCTTGCCATACTTTTAGTTCTCTTCACTGATATCTGCCTGTTGCAGAGACTTATCTAAGGTCTCTTCAGAGTATCAACTTTTGTCCTGGGCCTTAGCTATTGTATCTCCAATTTTCCATGATTCACTAGTTGAGGGGTAAATGGTTAGGCTTTGTGTCCCCACCCAAATCTCATCTTGAATGGTAATCCCCATAATCCCCACATGTCAAAGGAGAGGCCAGGTAGAGGTAATTGAATCATGGGGACAGTTTCCCCCACGCTGTTTTCATGATAGTGAGTTCTCACCAGATCTGATGGTTTTTATGAGAGGCTCTTCCCATTGTCACTCAGCACTTCTCCTTCCTGCCACCTTGTGAAGAAGGTGCCTTGCTTCCCCTTTGCCTTCCACCATGATTGAAAATTTCCTGAAGCCTCTCCAACCATGCTGAACTGTGAGTCAATTAAACCTCTTTCTTTTATAAATGACCCAGTCTTGGGGAGTTCTTTATAGCAGTATGAAAACAGACTGATAGAAGGGGATACTTTCAAAAGAACATAGTTTACAGTAAAAATACTTGGCAAACTATTGTGAGTCACCCATGGAGCTGCTTGAACCAACCTCTTCCTGCCTCCTGCCTGTTCTTCCTCCTTCTTAGGAGAATCCAAAGATGGCTCATTCGTTCCCTGGTGTGTTAGTTTGCCAAGGCTACCAAAAAAAAAAAAAAATGCCACAGTCTGTGTGACTTGACCAGCAGACATTTATTTTCTCATGGTTCTGGAGGCTAGAAGTCTAAGGTCAAGATCTGGTTTCTTCTGTGGTCTCTCTCCTTGGCTGTAGATGGCTGCCTTCTTCCTGTGTCTTCACATGGCCTTTCTCTGTGCACATATAACCTTAGTGTTTCTTTTATGTGTGTCCTAATAACCCCTTATAATAAGGAAACCAACCACTCAGATTAGGGACCACCCTAATGACCTCGTTTTAACTTAATCACCTCTTTAAAGAGGCTGTCTATCTCCAAATACAGTTCAGTTCCATGGTCCTGGGGGTTAGGGCTTCAACATATAAATTTTGTAAGAGGTAGCAGAGTTCAGCCCATAACATCTCATCACCTTGCTCCCTTCATGTCTTGCTGCCTCCCTTTTCGGTTTCTTTGGTGTCTTGTTTTCCATTCTTCTGGTCTTATAAGGCTCCAGGGTCCCCTTATGGAAGTCCCTTGTGTCATCCTCCAAGCCACTCTCCTACTCTCCTGCAAAAATTTGCTGACATTCAAGCTGTCTTTGGGGTTTGTGTAAACTTTGTGGCATTGACCTTGGGTTGTCACATGGCCATAGCCTCATCTGCTGACTTGGGCTGCAGCCCTCTTCCACCAGAGCAACGACGCTTTTCTGAAGACACAAAATGGACAGACTTGTATTCTCTTTCTTTAATGCCCCTAAGTAGTTTGACTGCTTTTCCTGACTCATTATTTCTATTTTATGTCCTCTCCCTCTTAGAACTTCACAAGTTCTTTTATGGGCTGGTTTGAAAAACAGTCGAGATGTGTTCACTTCCAAAGCTTTCTTATCCACTTATAGCCAGTCATCCTTTAACCATCTGGACCCTCTCAGAAATCTCTAGGCTGGAGGGTTCTTTTTCCTCTCAAGACTTTGCAGACAGTTAAAAGGCAGCCATCATCCGGTTTGGTGCAGGCCACATGACCTAGATGCCGCAATTATGCTGTCTTTCTGGAGGAGACTCCAACAACCTGTGTTTCAGCATGCATCATAGGGCTTCATCCTTCTGGTTCGGGGGTAAATCCAAGGTTGAACCCTAGAATTGCCACTTAATTGTTCAATAACCCAGGAGCATTATTTTCATCGGTCTTAGACTCTTCATCTATAAAATGGTGATAATGACACCTACTTCTTAGTCTTGCTGTCAGACATGAAGGTGGCATAAAGCCTGGCACATAGCAAGCATTCAATAAATGTTAGCTTTCATGACCATTTTGCAAATAAAACTTTTTTTTTTTTTTTTTTTTTTTGAGACAGAATCTCGCTCTGTCCCTCAGACTGGAGTGCAATGCTACAATCTCGGCTCACTGCAACCTCTGCCTCCCGGGTTCAACCGATTCTCTTGCCTCAGCCTCCTGAGTAGCTGGGATTATAGGTGCCCACCATCATGCCTGGCTACAATTTTTTGTATTTTTAGTAGAGACAGGGTTTCACACTATGGGCCAGGCTGGTCTCAAACTCCTCAAACTCAAACTGCCCACCTCAGCCTCCCAAAGTGCTGGGATTACAGGCATGAACCACCATGCCAGGCCTGCAAATAAAACTTTGTGACAGGCTGGAACTTCTTCGGTTATAAGCTTTCCTTCTCCTGTTTGTGCTCCTCTATTATTTGTATTAAACAAAGTATTTATTGAATATCTGTTATGTTCTAAGTACTGCATTAAGTTCTTTACATTTGTTGATCTTATTTAATTCCTCACAATAAGCCTTAAGGTTGATACTGTTACTAACAGAACTTTACAATCCTGGGAATATAGCCTTGAACAAGACAGATATTATACACTCCTGTCAGATCTTACATTACAGTGAGAAACTCAGATGTTAAACTAATAATTACAATACAATAATTATAGCAGCCTACTCTTCCTTGAGGCAGTACCTACTTCCCTCTAGTTATTACTGGATCTTGGAGTTTAAGTAGAGTTTGCCTTACTATTGCTAAGCACTCCATGTTGTGAAATTATATAATAATCAACTTTCACATTCCTTAGGAGTCTTATCAATGAAAACCCTGAAATCTTAGACATGGAAAGAAATGGAAGGGATATGGTTGTTTGTATTTGTTAAGTCAGAGCTAATTATTTGTAATTACCTCATAAGCAGGAGATGCATATTCATGTTTTGTTCCTTCTTTTAGAAGGGACCAAATAGTTTGGAAATCTCAGACAACATCCTGATGAAAGGCAGTTGAAGAAAGAGAAATATTACTTGGTTGGCTTAATGGGAGTTTGGAAAAGATCTATTGCTTGGAGTTCTAGAATCACTGAGCCTGGGCCCTGTAATTCCACAGAGCAGTGTGCTGATCATAAAACCAATGTTGTATGGAGGAAAATGACACAGATGCCTATGCGTGGACCACCAACTGCCGGCCAAGGATACCTTTCGGCGCCCTCAATTAAAAACCACAGCCAGATTTTTAACATGGATAGACCTTCTTATTCATACAAAGTGAAGCCTCAAGTGTGATGACTCACTCTAGGAAGAGGAAAGAAACAGACTACTCAATGCTTTTGAAATAAATTATTGTAATATTTTTACCACTTTGTGAGTGTTTGTTAGAAAGGCTATTTGTCTACCTCATACTTGGCATATACATGATTTGTACTCCCAGTCAGGGCCTGTTGAATGAAATTAGTTTTCTTTATCAATCATCCCTATGATATCTGTTACATGGACTGGCATTCTGGATACTATCTAATAGCAACAGTTTTAACGAACATGCTCTAATAACATTGCTCCTTGCAACAGATGTGTTTTACCCCAAAGTATAAACTCCTTAAAGCATAGACAGGCAGAGTTGGCTCATACCTGTTATGCAGCCTATCATGTCCTTTCTTTTATTTCTTTCATTTTATTTATTTATTTATTTTAATTTTTTTTTTTTTTTTTGAGATGGTGTCTCATTCTGTCACCCAGGCTGAGCTGGAGTGCAGCAGCATGATCTCAGCTCACTGCAACCTCCGCCTCCCGGGTTCAAATGATTCTCCTGCCTCAGCTTCCCAAGTAGCTGGGATTACAGGCATGCGCCAACATGCCCAGCTAATTTTTTGTATTTTTAGTAGAGACAGGTTTTCCCTATGTTGGCCAGGCTGGTCTTAAACTCCTGGTCTCAAGTGATTCACCTACCTTGGTCTCCCAAAGTCTATCATGCCCTTTCTATTGAGTAGCCTGCAAGTGTCTCAAATAAATATTTGTTAACTACTTATAGAATATTTCTTTGTTCAAAATAGAAACGATTAACTCTTAGCTGAAGGAAATGATATAATTATCTGAAGAACAGAAGGGAAACCTTTCACGCTTAAGAAGGCAGAACCCACATCCTCAGAGTGAGGTTTCTGCTTTTCTGGTTAAACATGAGTATTAACTGGAAAAGTCTACTTTAAGCATGAGCTCTGGTAGGTACAGCTAACATCATTTTGGACACCTTCGCTTTTTTTAAATCATGAACTGTAATGCTGTCTTCCTCTTGGTGGTTCAACATTACAGAAATGAGTAGAGTTAACCTACAAGTTGTAGGAAGCCATTTGATGACAGAAAGACACTTGAAAAAGTAGCTGATTTACCCACAAGTCATATCAGCACTTTGAAGAAACAAACACTGCCACAGTACCCTGTTAAAAGTGTCAGTCATAAAGCTCTTTACAAAGGTATTGTGCCTCCAACTTTTAATTTTCATACCCTCATGGAGAGATAAGCATCTTCAAAAGAGCCCAATTGCCTTATAGGGCTTTCAAAGGAAGCTTCAGTTTTGAAACACTGCTCACTGCTTCTACATTCCTCCCATTTTCATGAAATAAAATTGGCATACTAGTCCCCTTTGCAGAAGTTATACAGCATTTGGGAATACTGAATGTTTTCTGTTGAAGTTCATCTTAGAGAACGTAAAAATTCAACAAGTCATAATCATAACCCAGAATTAAGCCCATGGTATACAGCAACAGCTGGGGTCTGGGTGATAGAGAGGAACGAGTTCTGCCATAGACATCTGCAGTTATGGCTTCTGGGTCTGGGTCTGGTACTTACTTGCTAGGTGATTCAGGGCCAGTCTTCTCTCAATAAGCCCCAGTTTCCTGCCCCTGCCATGTAAAATGAGCCTGATATCTGCATGATCACCAAGCTCTTTTCCTGCACTGACATCCTATGACTCCTGGCAAGGCAGGGGAGCTCACCTTTTCTAATGAAATATTAAGCAATCAGGACTAGACGCCTTGGAAGTCATCTCTTCAAGCCCAGTCCTCGCAGGCTTTCATCAGCTGGCCCAGAGAGGTGATACTGTTCCTATTGATCCTGTTTCTAATGTTTCGCCATTGACTAGCTTTCACATCGTTCACTCTCTCTGAGTCTGAAAGTAAAGAGCTGCTGCCCCTTTCTACAGAACGTGTGTGTTTCCTGTATATTGTGGTTGTACACTTTCTTTGCTCTGACTTGTGAAAAGAAAAAAAAGAGAGAGCTAAGCACTCTTTTTCTTTTCTTTCTTCTTGAGCAAGCTGAAATAGGCAGGGTATAATTTCACTTGGGTTTATAAAATGGCAGTTTATTTATTTAACTGAGAAATACCTGTACTTTTTCTTCTTAGTTATTATTTATTTATTTGTTTAATTTTTTATTACTATATTTTTTTGAGACAAAGTCTCACTCTGTTGCCCAGGCTGGAGTGCCGTAGTGCAATCTTGGCTCACTGCAACCTCTGCCTTTCAGATTCAAGCAATTCGTCTGCCTCAGCCTCCCGAGTAGCTGGAATTACAACAGGTGCCCACCACCACACCCGGCTAATTATTATATTTTTAGTAGAGACCAGGATTTCACCATGTTGGCCACGGTGGTCTCAAACTCCTGACCTCAACTGATCTGCCTGTCTCGGCCTCCCAAAGTGTTGGGATTACAGGCGTGAGTCACTGCGCCCGGCCGCTATTATTTATTAAGCAAACCCATGGTAGGCACTGTGCTAAACTCTTTCTCTCTAAAGATATAATATTTAAAAGGTTTAAATCACCATGAAAAATAGGTGTTGTTCAAAAATATTAAGTGACTTGCTTAGGGTTACTAAGTGATGGACCTGAGATTCCGATTCATCCCAAAGATCCTAATCGCAACATGTTTAAATTATTTTGAAGAGACATAAGAAGGTGTAATGCTTCCATTTGTAAAACAGTTTGTTGTAAAATCAAACTCATTTTGAGGTATGTTTTAAGCTTACCACTTGAATATTTAAATTTCATTAGAACTGGGCCTGGTGCAGTGGTGGATCACCTGAGGTCAGGAGTTCGATACCCAGCCTGGCCAACATAGCGAAACTTTACTAAAAGTACAAAATACTCTACAAAATTACTAAAAATACAAAAATTAGCCAGGCATGGTGGTGTGCACCTGTAATCCCAGCTAATCGGGAGGCTGAGACAGGAGAATCACTTGAACCCAGGAGGCTAAGGTGGCAGTGAGTTGAGATTGAGCCACTGCATTTCAGCCTAGGTGACAGAGCAAGACTGTCTCAAAACACAATAAGAATAAAAATAAATAAATAAATAAATAAATAAATAAATAAGTAAATAAATAAAATTTCATTAGAACTGTTCCTGGCATAGAATAGGTGGGTACTTAATTTGGTTGAACAGATACTTGGATTTATAAAAATGCGATTTATGTGCGGGACATCACTAAGGGATTGTTGGCAGAATTAGCAGTGCATCTGTTGTATGTTGAGTGAGACAACTGCTTTTGCAGGCTCTGTGTTTGCAGTTGACCTGATGCCACAGTCATGTGCATGGTGGCTGTAGGGGCAGTGGTTCTGGTAAAGTGTTGGGACACACTCTGTCCTTAAAATTCACACTCTGTCCTTAAAAATACGTTAGTGAAAAGACTGCATCTAACAAACTGAATGTCCCTTTTGACATGTTTTTCAGTGGCATCACTATCCTGTGAGGTTGGTGGTAAATTAGGCATAGTCCCTGTTCTGCTGTATCAGCCGCTCTGAAAGCAACAGGACTCTCATTTTGGGCTCTTAGACAAACTTGGATTCATGTAGGCAGAGCATAGAGCTATTAATCAAAATTGATAGCAATTGTAATTAGAGCTACATAGGGAAATATTATTTTTAAGGTTAATTTTGAATAATCAATGCATACATGGAATAGAGAATTCAACAAGTACCAAAACTCTCACCCTCAACCCTCACTTCCATTCATCCAGTCTCTTCCAGAAGATTTCAGAGATATCAAGACATATACAAGCACGTATATATTCATACATTATTTTTTCTCACAAAGAGTAATAACATATTTGAACAATTCTGTACATTGCTTGGAAAATAAGATTTTCTTTAAAGAGTGTCCAGCACATAGAGACCAGTTAATAAATATTTTGTCAAAACCACAGTGAAATACCATCTCACATCAGTCAGAATGGCTATTATTAAAAAGTCAGGTCAGGTGTGGTGGCTCATGTCTATAATCCCAGCACTTTGAGAGACCAAGGTGGGCGGATTACTTGAGACCAGAAGTTAGAGACCAACCTGGGCAACATGACTGTAGAAACCACGTCTCTAAAACAAAGTACAAAAATTAGCCGGGTCTAATGGGCTTGTGTCTGAAGTCCCAGCTACTTGTAAGGCTGAGGTGGGAGGATCACTTGAGCCCAGGAGGCAGAGGTTGCAGTGAGGCAAGATAGCACCAGTGCACTCCAGCCTGGGGACAGGGTGAGACCCCATTTGAAAAAAAAAAAAGATCAGTAAACAACAGATGCTGGAGAGGCTGTGGAGAAAAGGTAACATTTATACACTGTTTGTGGGAATGTAAATTAGTTCAGGTGCTGTGAAAAGTAGTTTGGAGATTTTTTAAATAACTTAAAACAGAACTACCATTTGACCCAGCAGTCCCACTACTAGGTATATATCCAACAGAAAACAAAATGTTCTACCAAAAAGGCACATGCACTCATATGTTCATTGCAGCATTATTCAATAGCTAACATATGGAATCAACCTAGATGCCCATGGATGGTGGACAGGATAAAGAAAATGTGGTGCATATACATCATGGAATACTATGCAGTCGTAAAAAAAAATGAAATCATGTTCTTTGCAGCAACATGGATGCAGCTGGAGGCCATTATCCTAAGTGAATTAATGCAGGAACAGAAAACCAAATGCTGCATGTTCTCACTTACAAGACTTATTAAGCGGGAGCTAAATATTGGGTGCTTTTGGACGTAAAGATGGCAACAATAGACAACGGGGACTACTAGCCACGGGAGGGAGGGAGTGGGGACAAGGGTTGAGAAACCAACTGTTGGGTACTATGCTCAGTACCTGGGTGACAGGATCATTTATATCCCAAACCTCAGCATCACACAATATACCCAGGTAACAAGCCTGCCTGTGTACCCCCTGAATATAAAACAAATGTTGAAAGAGGAGAAAAAATAATAAATATTTTGTTTTGTTTAAAAAATAATTCACGGCCGGACACAGTGGCTCATGGCTGTAATCCCAGCACTTTGGAAGGCTGAAGTGGGCAGATGGCTTGAGCTCAGAAGTTCAAAACCAGCCCAGGCAACATGGTGAAACCCCATCTCTACCAAAAATATACCCCTGTAGTCCCAGCTACTCAGAAGGCTGGGGTGGAAGAATCACTTGAGCCTGGGAGGTGGAGGTTGCAGTAAGCCAAGACTATGCCACTGCACTCCAGCCTGGACAACAGAGCAAAACCCTATCTCAGAAAAAAAGAAAAAATAATAAATTAAAGAAAAATAAAAAATAATTCACAAAAGCAACATGCAAGAGGGAAAGGGTGGGAGAAGGAATATCTGCATAGTAATACCATACCACAGTTACACTCAGAAAGACTCGCCTAGGAAGCCAGGGTTCTAATCTTTCATGAATTCTTCTGGTCTAGAAGGAAGCTATATGGTATAGCAAAAAAACCATAGGGCTTGGAGTCAAACTCACACAGAATGTGTTCCATATTTATTAGCCCAGCAGTCAATGAGCTGAAAATTCTCACAGGGAACCACACAGCCTGGTGCTGGGCACATGGTAGATTTTACACAGCAATGATAAAAACTTCTGCTCTTTCATGAATCTTATCTACAGTAGTTTGGCTCAATTTCAACTTGGGTCTTGTTGCAATAGTCTATGTATGATGAAAAAAACACCTGGTGGTAGTTTTCCTCTTCTCTGAAAGCAATGGCTAGCATTTATGGAGTATTACTATTGCCAGGCACCGTACGAAGCACTGTGCCAATGTGATCACATTTAATACTCATCACGACCCTACAAGGTAGTAACTATTCTTGCTATTATCTTTAGACAAGAAACTGAAGAGAAACATAAGATAACTTACTCACTGTTTCCTCAGGTAAACAGACTCTCAGCTGGCTGACCCCAACGTGCCTGCTCCTCACAGTCCTTGCCTGCCTCTTGTCTGCATCAAATGGTCTTATTCTCTGTAGACATAACCCTTGGACACCCCAGAAGAGAAACGGAGTTGTTACCACCTCAGCTCAGTTCTGGCACACACCCCCAAAGCTGGAGGCAGCTTTTTAATGTATTACAACTACAAATCACAGGACAAGGCAGCCTTTGACCCCACATGTCAGAGATCCCATATTATTCTTTTCTGTGTTGGCCAGCCGGCAAGAGTTTTTATTGAGGTGCATTTTCTGGCTTCTCTTACTTCTGCCTCCCAACCAAACTATCCCTGAGAACATCCTTGCCTTCTAGTCGCTTGCCATCACAGCAGGCTTCCTATAATTCCTGCAGCGTAATGCAAAAAGAAAGGGGGGGAAAGTGTTGACTGAGATTCCTGGCAAACATTATTTAAGCTGAAGAAGAGCACTGCAGATTGACTATTAGATACTATTAGACGATTAGTGCTGGTAATGCCAGGATGCTTTCTTGTCAGCATTCCAGTCTGAGATTTTTATGACTGTTTAATTACCAACACTCTCCCCCATTGCCAGGATGTGCCTCTCCAAAACCCTACTGGAAGTTCAGTGTCGATTACAACCAGCTACATGCACTTCCTACGTTGCAGATCTTTAATAGCTTGCTTTATTCTCTGGCACTAGCAGAAATCATCCAGATAATGGCTCCAAATTTCCCTTTTAAATCTTGTATTTTTTCCCATGTACCATGAAAATAGAACTGTTTTCTTTCTGCTGAAGAGTAATTTTCCTGGTAATGATATTTAAGAAGGAGTCTATTTCAAAATGTCCACATTCATCTTACATGTTATCTGGAGATTCATTCATGATTTTGTTTAGCTATTTGAATAATTTTGTTTAGCCATTGAATAATTACATATTTGATGTCAATGTTGAAATAGGAGTTTAATCCACAGAGGGTGAGTTTGTCAAGAAAATGGCATTGCTACAGAAATAGGCAGTTGTTTTATAGAGAAACAAACGGAATCCTTATCCCAGAAACAGTATACTCACTAGTCAACAATGTCTCTGACAATGTCTAGGAAACTAGAGAAGACAATCTTAGTGCTAAAATAATATTCAGGTTTTTAAATGGTAGCTAACGATTTTTTAGAAATCTATGTGTACAAAAATAGATTTTTCAAAACTGAATAAACATAGTTCTTAAACAATGATGAGCAAAATAGTTTTGCTTATACGGCACCAGCAAATGGGGAAAACTTTAGTTCTTGTTGAATACATGGGAGAGAAACAGAAATCCTCATTGAGGCAGGAAGGGAGAGAGGCAGTCATTTCAATATACTGAGCCCTGAACACCCAGCCTTACCTCCCACATGGTTATCTGTCAGATTGATCAGATTGGTTTGTATAAAGTCAACAGTGATAACTTTATGTTTATGGTGGCAGTGTTCTAATTTATTATCAGTACTAATGATAATTATCAACTTCATACAGTTTGTAATGATATTGAGAAATTTTCGAATAGCAACTCTTAAGAAAGCTCTCCTGTCTGGGGAGATGAAGGAGCTGCCTTAAGATAAGAATACAGACTAGACAGTACCTTAAAAGTCCTTTTGGCCCTGTGTTATGATGATGAATATTGTGTATGGTGGAACTTTTCCACGGGCATAATTTAATCTGTCCTTTCTCTGTTGTAGATACTGCTGCTACCAACTCATTTCCTTCAATCCTCTTTTATTAGGTTGGTGCAAAATTAATTGTGGATTTGCCATTACTTTCAAAAACAAAAACAAAAGTGGCTTCCAAAGCTCAAATCTCACAGTAGATTAGAGCTTTGTACACAACAGTGTGAGCTAATTTGAAGCAGAAGCTTTAAAACTTGGTGCTTCCTTTCCATCAAATTACTCGAAGTTTAGGTTCCCCTAAAAGCAGAGTCTATTTGAGACAAGGACCTAGGTGCAGGTAGTTGATTTCAGAGATGATCTCAAGAAGTGGAATGAAGGGCCGAGAGATTGATACAGGGAAGAATGGAGAGTCCTTAAAGAATGAATACTGAGCTGGTTACCACTTTGGGCAACTGGGGAGGAATCTGACTGGGGACAATTTGAGGAATTATTCAGAATGCACTTAGAATAATGATACCCCTCACCTCCCATAAGTTTGAAGGCTGGAGCATTATCCAACAACCCCTCACCCCTCCTCTCTCCACTTACCTCCTCCTTCCCAGCCTCACATTAACTCCTCCATACTTGGCCAAGTGGGTTCTGCAGTTTTGCAGAAAGTTCTGAAGCAGAGGAGCTGAGGAGCCTTAAGACAGGAAGTCCTCACTGGTTAAAGGAACTGCTCATCACATCTGCCACTAAAATCAGATGTGGTTCAAGTCAGGAATAGTCAAAGACTTGGGCCATGGAATCCCATTAGCAGCTGCCACATTTTTTAATTGCTTGTACTCCCCTGCCCTGCATCTCCACCTCCCAGCCCACTTCCCTCCTGCTCACACTCTGCCTTGTGCTTTTCACCCACAGTCTTCCATGGCCCCTGTAAGTCAGCTTGCCTCTCTCCTCATTCCCAGCTCCCTCTCCCTCCTGCATGCCTAGTTCAACTGTGCGATTCTGCCACCCTGGCTTCTCTTCCTTCCTCTCTAGCTAAAATCATCTTTGTTTAGGAGCCTCATCTTTCTTATCTGGCTTTCCATTTCATTAAAACAACAAAAACAAACATAGTTTCCAAAGCTCAAATCTTACATTAGATTAGAGATTTGTACACAACACTGTGAGCTAATTTGCAGCTGAATCTTTAAAATCTGGTGCTTCCTTTCCATCAAATTACTCAAACCTTCTTCCCCACTCCATGTTCCCTAAAAGGGAATCTCAACTAAAAATAGCTTTCAGTGTTTGAAAGCAGTAATGTGGTGTGGGCTGAGGAGCTCAACTTGTGCATGCGTGGAGAGAACTTTATTCTGAGAGTCTCAGGAGACACGTATCCCTTACCTGGCAGGTGACACAAGATGAAGGGACTCTGTGTTCTCTTGCAGCACTGAAGTCATGTAATGGAACTAATTAAAGCAGGCAGGCCTGGGCCCATGGCTGTCACTCATCTCAAAGCCCAGACTTTGTCAGAGTGTACAAGAGCTCTGACTGGCCATATTACCCATGTGTTGGGCAGGGTCCCCTGAAACAGGGCTCCTTTGCAGAGTACCCAGGTTGAACCTATAGCAAAAAGGCTGGCACACCTCCAAAGCCTTCTGCTGTCTTCCATGGGTTTCCTCTGTAGCTTCAGAGACCGAAAAGATCTTGGCAGAGCCTGAAGTAATCTTTTTCTTTCATGGAGAATAAGCCTAAGTTTCAGACCCTCTAGCTCTAACTCCATTAAACATGCCTCTCTTGAGTTCCCACACATTGTCTTTGCTTCAGTTGCATTGCTAATTGCGATGTAGTATAGTTCATCTTCAAATGTCTGCTGCCTTCCCCACTAGACTGGAAACACCCTGTGGCAGGAGCCATTTCCTAGCAATAACAATAGCTGCCATTTACTGGACATTCAGTATGTGCTAGGTATTGTCTTAGGGTTCTAAACATATTTCATGTTCTTTATGGTAGTATTGCTGGGCAGATATTATCATCCTCTTTTGTAAATCAGAAAATTTGAGAGAGGTCAAATATGCCCAGGGATATACAGCTTTTCAAGGACATAAGAGGAACTTGGGCCCAGCCGCCTATCTATCTGAGCCAGTGCAACTAACTGGTGAGCTCTACAGCCCCCTCACTGCTTCAGTATATGTGTCTCCTGGTCAAGAAACCAACTAGGAGTGAATGAAGGGATATACAGAGTGGGCTTAGCAAACTCAGCAAACTCTAGGCTCATCTCACACATTTATTTACTTTGTCCATTTGGAAATAATGCCAATCACACTCATCCATCTGCACTGAAGAAATGCCACGTTTTTTGCCTTCTAAAAATAACTTTAATTGGCTTTTTGTATAGTTCGTAGCACTGGAGTATTGACTTTTAGTCTTTTCTAAGTATAAATCATATGTAGTATATATATGTATGTATGAATATGCAATATATATATATATGTCGTATATAGCTCCTTTGAACCTGCTTTGTTCATATAGCAACAACATAACACCATGAGTATTCTCCCTATTAAAGTATCATTGCTGCAACATAGTCGGAACAAGTGTTGTGACTGGATAATCAGATTGGAAGGGAATTTTGAGGTCATTACCCAGCTTTATCTAAACTAATGGTCTCCAATGGAACAGAACAGAGGCCTCAGAAATAATACCACATATCTACAACCATCTGATCTTTGACAAACCTGACAAAAGCAAGAAATGGGGAAAGGATTCCCTATTTCATAAATGGTGCTGGGAAAACTGGCTAGCCATTTGTAGAAAGCTGAAACTGGATCCCTTCTTTACACCTTATACAAAAAGTAATTAAAGATGGATTAGAGACTTAAATGTTAGACCGAAAACCAAAAAAACCATAGAAGAAAACCTAGGCAATACCATTCAGGACGTAGATGTGGGCAAGAACTTCATGACTAAAACACCAAAAGCAATGGCAACAAAAGCCAAAATTGACAGATGGGATCTAATTAAACTAAAGAGCTTCTGCACAGCAAAAGAAACTGCCATCAGAGTGAACAGGCAATCTACAGAATGGGAAAAAATTTTGCAATCTACCCATCTGACAAAGGGCTAATATCCAGAATCTACAGAGAACTTTAACAAATTTACAAGAAAAAAATCAAACAACCCCATCAAAAGGTGGGCAAAGGATATGAACAGACACTTCTCAAAAGAAGACATTTATGCAGCCAACAGACGTATGAAAAAATGCTCATTATCACTGGTCATCAGAGAA
>NW_012101288.1:2867384-2869013 GCF_000951045.1 Mandrillus leucophaeus | reverse complement strand
CTTTGTCACATTTACTCATTAAAAAGCCAGCCAATTAGAGTAATAAGGCTCGTTCAACCAGGCAGCAATGTTTAATTGGAAGTTAGGGATGACATCTGAGGTTTTATGTAAGCCTCAGTATCTTGTCTTCATTGCATAGGAGTTGGGGGGTCATGGTCCACACAGGTATTTGTAACATCATCGTTTAACAGATGCCCCTGGAATTAGCTAAATACATGCTACAGGAGAAGCCTGATTTCAAGTCTGCACAAAAATGAGTTAACCTTGTAGCAGCATCCAAACTTTGGTGTTCCAGCATATCCAAGTTTTATATAAGACACATTTAAATGCACAGGTGCCACTTTTCCTTACCATTTTTTAAATAGTCAAAAGTAAATTCTCATTAAAAAGTGAAATCTTACACAAATATGTGTATAATCCCTTAAAGCGCACTTTATAGAAGTCTAGGGTTCCCTGACACCCTAGCGTTTTCTGAAATTCAGCTAGGAAATCACTGATTTAGCTTTCCCTAAAAGTCTAACACATTAATAAAAGCTGCAAAAGAAGGAGGCTACCTAGGCTGCCTCAGGAATACACCCAAGTATTTAAATCCCTAATGATGGTCAGAAAATTCCTTCTCATGCCTGACTTAAGTTTTCTAAGCTGGTGCCTAAGCTTAGCATAGTATATAGAAGGCTCTTTGAAAAGACTTGTTGACTGACAGATGGAGGCTCCTGTGGAAGGGTAAGGTAGGTGATTGGCCACTCTTCTTCTCACCAAATAACTATGATCTAGTCTCCCACTCACTCCTGACTTGGTACTGTGATTACCACGATTAGGCAGCATCATTTTCTGATTAGCCCAACATCCTGCCAAAACAGTAATGACTTCTTCAAGTCACCTCTGCATAGAAAACATTTGGCTTGATACATTTTTACAGTGTGGGTTTGCAAAAGATATTGATCAATGCTCTTCATAGCACTTATGTGAAGCTCTAATACTTCTCGTCAAAACTCAGTATAGGATAGAGGTCATTGCACTGGGTCAGGCAAGAAAGGAAAAGTCAGTAATTCAAGTTGTCCACTTGAGCCAGTAATTGAATGTTCAATAGTTGTCTGGGGAGTTGGATTCATTTGCAGCAGATAAAAACAGGAGATGGTAGGCAGATCTGAGGCATACGGAAAAGACCCAGTTATCAGAATAGGGTCACAGGGCCAGAGAGTCAGGAGGACTTGATACTCACTGGCCATGCATTGTGCTGATGGCACATAAATCTATCCTTTCTGGCCCCCATGAGACTCATGTGAGAACAGGGAGGATACTGGGCCCTCAGACAGGGGCCAAGAAGGGAACTGGAGGGAGAGGAGAACCTCACTGTCTGGGGTGCCAGAGAAGGTCTAATATGCTCAGGATTGGGCTGCCCCAAAGTGCACATGGGAATTTTCTCCACAGTCTTATGACATAGGTTATTTATGTTGGATAGTGAGCTTTTCCTCGTTTTGCTGCCAGCTCCTTTGCCCTAACCCATGTACTTACTGCATCACCGATCACGGGAAGGTTTGATGGCTACCCAGGCATTTAAGAGAATTTGGAGGCTGTGCTCTAATCCTGGAAGGAAGTATAAAATTTTAATTGAACTATGTAGACAGT
>NW_012101288.1:2859584-2866341 GCF_000951045.1 Mandrillus leucophaeus | reverse complement strand
ACTCAAATGTTAATCTCCTTTGGCAACACCCTCACAGACACACCCAGGATCAATACTTTGCATCCTTCAATCCAATCAAACTGACACTCAATATTAGCCATCACCA
Organism: Mandrillus leucophaeus; assembly: GCF_000951045.1. Classification (NCBI taxonomy): domain Eukaryota; kingdom Metazoa; phylum Chordata; class Mammalia; order Primates; family Cercopithecidae; genus Mandrillus; species Mandrillus leucophaeus. The sequence continues at coordinate 2,866,235 of NW_012101288.1, read as the reverse complement.
GGTTAATGAGTTCTTTCTCTATTCAATCCCTCTGCTGTTGGACAAACCTTTTACCTTGCTGTTTGCTTCCGAGATGGTGAGAGAGTTTGGGTTTGAAGCAGATGCTGATCAGTGACCTTCACCACACTTTCCTAGTCACAGTATCATAGTTGTTCTGAACCTACCAAGTCAAGCCAAGAGACAGCATCCTTCCTTTGTGTGTGTGTGTAGAATTGACACTCTTGCCTTCGCTCTTGTAACATTTGGAGTTTATAGGGAACCACAGAAAGAAAACATCCTCTATTTTGATTTCTTCCTGGTAGTTTTACTTTCTCTAAACTTTTTGTTTGGTTCTAGTGACTCCACAGTGCCTCCTACTCAGCCCTCCAAAACCCAAACTTCCCACCTGTCAAACTATCCTAAGTCCTTATTTCCCTTCCCCTTCCAGAAGCAGTTAGGAGGAAGGGGGTGTGGTCAGAACCAGACCCACTTCTAACATTTTCAGAGCCCAAAACATGAGTATGAACGGAGGTCCATATACTATAGGTCTAAATATGTTAACATTATCAATCAAATTTACAAACACGCAATAAAATATATTTGGCCACCTTCTTTGCCAAAGCCTAATGAAGAGAAGCTGGTGGGAGACCACGGGGAGAAGTGGCCCTGGCCTGAAGTCCATCCCCTCTTCTCTTCCCACCCCTGGTTCCACAGGCACTGCAACATGAATCCTGCTCACATGTGTGGACAGCCCAGCATGCAAGCTCTATCCATGCCCTGCCCCTGTAAACGTGGCTCCCTTTGCCCTCCTGGAGCCTAGAGGTTTTATGAAAGCAGTGGCACAGTGACCCTCAGGAGGACAGACAGGGAGGACAGATGCTCACAGGCCCTGGGTCCAAGCTTGGAGCCTTTGCATCCTTCAATCCAATTAAATTGACACTCAGTATTAGCCATCACACCAATTAGACAATTCCAGGGTCCAGAAGGGAACATAGGCTCCAATTGGGCCTATCCCCTTGGCCTGGAGGACTCTCCCTTACATGGGAAGAAAGACAGCCAGCAAAATACCAGAGCACAGCCCTCTAAGAATAAAAGGGACGAAGGCCTCCCTAGCCTGGTTCAAAGGGCAGGACTGCTCAGGGCTGATGGACAAGACACATCTAGTACCTCTTTTCTTCCATCTCAAACCTGTCCGTGGCACTACTGAATGGCTCTTGTTGGAGGAAAGAGGACTTTGTTTTTCATTTTATTTTTGCTTTCTCTAAATATGCCCTGCAGATCTTTCCTTTAACAGTGTGGGGACTGAACAAGCAGCTTCTGGCCCTGGCCCTGTTTCTGTATCTGGAGCAACACAATAGAACATCTGCCTTGACCCGGACTGCCTTCCACTCTGCACATCATTTCCCATCTGTGCCAGGAGAGGGGTGAAGCTGTCAATACATATCAACTGTGTGGACTCCTGCCCGTTCTCTGCTACAAGGGCTGGAAGCTTCCCTGTGATGAAGAAAGGCAACCTCAATGCTTCGGAGGCTTAGCACTATTTGCCCACCCAAGAATCCATCAGGAAAACTGAAATTATAGAGTACATTGTGGTGAAGTTGTAACAAAACAGCAACTGATGAATATGAGTTTTTGTCACATTCCCTAGGCCACTGGAGTCACCCAATCATTCCTTCAGCTTCGGCTGACTCTGCAAAGGGCTCTGTGTTCTAGCTCTCGACTTGTGCAGTGGGAGAAGAGTCTTAATATAGAGTGGCCCATTTGAGCGGGGTTCAGTGGGCTGCACCACAGACTCTGGGATAGCAGGTGATATTTCATATCGCCTAGGCAGCACTGAAAGGAACATTAAGCTGCATTTCCATTATCAGTGAGGTCCGTAGTGTCCTGAGGATCAGAATCCCAGCATTCTAATCAGTCTGCCTAATATTTTCCGGGGCAGCCTCCTAAAATCCTATGATTGGTTTGCATAGGAAGTCTGAACCACCTTTCTTAAGGGAAAAGTGATCTACAAGAATGCCCGGAGCATGATGAGCCGAGGAGAGATTCAGTGACAAGTTAAAGAGCCTTGTACTATGAACAAAAGGATCACTTCTGGGGAACCTAAGGATTTCTGCAGAGAGGAGTGGCTCATTTGGCTGGAGTATTAAAATCCACGAAAACTGCTGAAAGATCAGTAAGGAAATTTCTGTTCAGAGAGGCCCAGACCCCAGTCTTAGCCTTTGCCCTCATGTGAATTACTCTGCAGACCCCAAACCACCTAATAGTGCTAGAAAAAAAATCTTCTATTTCTCATGTTAAATCATGAAATTTTATAAGTTTAGGTTGAAGAGAAAAGCAAGGACATCTAAACCGAATACCAATGTCATGCTTAGTTCCTCTGCAAGGTGCCGCCAAGCTGACTTTCATCCTCCATGGGACACCTTAAAGGAGAGGGAACTCACTGCTTGTAGCTGTGGACATTTCTGATTACTAAAAGTTCTCATTATCTATCAAAGTCCTGAACATCAAGTGTCTAAAAACAGAGACCTATATCTTAACCTCTAGCATCCTCCCCAAATGAGGGAGGATGTGTATTTGCAAAGTCAGCTGCTGGAATAGATGTCACACTGCAAGTATTGACCTTCACAAAAATAGAATATTTTGCCTAGAATGTTGGCTAAGGAATCAGTTTCGTTTTGTGTGTGGCTGTGTGAAGAAAATAACATTTTATTCTGTGAATAGTTTTAGTAGGGATACAAGTTTCAGGTTACTAATGCATGAAAACACTTTAAAGTATATTTCAAGTGAAAATTGTCAATAATCATGATAATAATAATAGAATTCTGCACAGAATATATTCTTCTCAGGCAGTCAGTCTGTGGCAGACATGCTTGAGGTAGGAAAATTTATGCCTGTATTCATTCATTCATTTATTTATACATTCATCAAATATTTATTGACTACCAACTATGGGCTCAGCCCTAAAATGACTGGGATGAAAGACCGGAGTTTCTTCCCCTAAGAAGGAGCTCAGAATCTAGCAGGAAAGATGATGATGTAAACAACTCATTATGACACTGAGAAGAGATGCCAAGGGTTCTGTGGAACTGAGGATGTGCACCTGGATTAACTCAGAAGGAATTTCCCAGGGTAAATGGGACATCGCAGATTGATATCAGCTGGTTCTCTTCATTGCCTCCTCCAGAATCTCCAGTTCCTTGATGAGTTAGAGGTTTGGCTTTTTTTACTAACCTTCACTCAGATTACTTTCTCAAAACAGTCTCTCCACTCCTGTGTGAGTGGGACAGCATCATGAATAAAGGATGCACTTAATAAGCGAAACAAGGAGGGGGAAAAAAGAAAGAAAGGAGAAGAATGCTACCTCTCCTAATTACCTGTCGCTTTAACCTCTGGCAATTGGACCCTTTGGTCTTCTGTGCCAAGTAACTGTCTCAGTGTTGACATCACGTGAAATCTTCATGGAACCTTTATCGAGTCTCCCACCCTTTCACCCACTTTGTTTGTTTATCATACCTTCTAGGCATCCTCTTTTATTTATTGCTTCTTTCAAAGAGACCTTTATATTATGAAACCCAAGTCTGTTTTCTTTTTTTGTTTTTAACCATTTATCCTCCCCAGATACACAACTCATGGGATGTTAACTAAAATTTGCTATTGTTTTCTGGACTCTGTTGAGTAAGTAGCCTTACTTTTTGATGAGAACCAAGAAACCTGAGCATTGGATAAAAATAAAATATAAATTCCACTGAAATACAAGCAAGTTATCCTTCATTCACAGGTAGGCGAATGAACCAAATTTCCTTCTTTCACAAGGATACTGTGAGCTTAATGAGGCCAAACAAACGCATGTTTTGACTCACTCATTTAGGCTAAATTTGCTTTGGAGAAGTGAATGGGTTAAAGTCAAGACTGAATGATTTGGAATGCATCTTTTTGAAGGAAATGGAGCTATGCATGTAGAGGAGAATGAAAATTAAGGGGAAGTTACAAGACAAAGGTTGGCTATATTTTTTTATAACTTCTGCAGTTGTGTATTGAAAGGGAATTTGACTGTGATGGAGATTTATGTCTTGAAGATAAATGAAATTTCTCCAATTTGTGCTATTATGTAGCTCATCTTTTCACAGAAATCCAAGACTACTGACAGATCAAGAGGTTTCACATTTCAGATCCTTTCAGCATTCAGCAAATGCAATAAATATCAGAGGTGGCCGATGTTGAATGTAAGAGCAGATGTTGTTTCTGCAGGAAGCAGGATGGAAACTTACATCTACTGGCTTGCTGCAACTTTGAGGAGACTTTCTTCTATACCTTCCTCTAAATGTGACTTGAAACCTTCTGCCGTGATATTTTAATAAACTTTCTATATCCTGATGTTTCCTTTAAGGGTATCATTCTTGCCCAAGTTACCACCTTGACAAGAGACTATCTCCATAGCCCATCTATTAGTTCAATTAACAGAGGCTTCTGAGATTTTTGCTTGGGGACTCAGCATTTATATTTATACCTCATCCTCTAAGAGTAATTCTTGCAAATAATCTTTGGGAATGGTGGCTGCTTCCTATCTAGATTTGAAGATCCTGCTTTTAATGAAGAATGTTTTTGCCAGAAAAAAAAAGGACTTAAAATATCTACCTCCATGATTCCATGTCTTTCTGGAGTGTGGATTTATTTTTTGTGGCCAAATCACCTTCTGTGAAATGAAGTATTTGTATCTTACTTATGAGGGCCAGGCTCAAGTTCTCTTGGGACAACTGAATTGCACAGCTGGCTGGAATTGACACCACAAGTTTTGACTCTTTCTGAAGGCAGTATTATGGATGGCTTGCACACACTGGCTTCTTAAATGTAATCAAATGGAGGAGGGGTTCTGTCTCTGTGGTGGGCAAAAGAGAGTGTTTCAGAAATACAGGTGGAAGGTGCTCTTTGGGTCTGTGCTGAGCAAAAAAACAAATTCTGGTCTGGTAAACTGCATCCAACTCAGTTTGACCAGACAAGCCAAATTTACATGTTTCTGGTATGGAAAGACCTTAAACATACAAAGAATGTGATATGGCAGACACTAATCAATGAACCCCTTAATCCAAATATACTCTAGCCTATGACAGACTCTAGCCTCTTCTTGGCTCCAACACTCTTTTGTTCCTGGGTTTCCTCTTTTAAATAATAATTGTAAGTATTTTTATAGAGTCCTTTACAGGTAAAAATGTACATTATCTCTTGTAATGCCTACATCAAATTATTATTAATGGGAATGAACTGTAATTACACACCACAACATGAGTGAATCTCAAACATGTTACACAGTGTGAAAGAAGCCAGATCTACACAAAAAAGTACATATTGTATGATTCAGTATTTTTTTTTGAGATCGAGTCTCACTCTGTTGCCCAGGCTGGAGTGCAGTGGTGCAGTCTTGGCTCGCTGCAACCTCCAACTCCCAGGTTCAAGCGATTCTTCTGCTTCAGCCTCCCAAGTAGCTGGGACTACAGGCACCCGCCACTATGCCCAGCTAATTTTTGTATTTTTAGTAGAGATGGGGTTTCACCATATTGGCCAGGCTGGTCTCAAATTCCTGACCTCGCAACCCACCCACCTCGGCCTCCCAAAGTCCTGGGATTACAGGCATGAGCCACCATGCCCAGCCTGTATGATTCAATTTATAGAAAAATATAGAAAAAGCAAATCAGAAAACAGATCAGTAGCTACTTTTCTGTGGGGTGGGGTGACTGAAAAGGAACATGAGGGAAATGTCTACACAGATGAAAATGAAACCTATGAAATGCATGTAATATGTATTTATCCAGACTGAAAGATGCATGTAAGGTCTGAGTACTTCACTGTATGTAGATTATGCCTGAATTTTTAAAAATATTATTTCTCTCAGGTGTATCTATAGATGAGGAGGCTGAACTTTAGAAAGATGAAATAAGTTGTCCATTCTCATGCAGCTGAAAGAGAGAACTGCACCTCAGCCCAGATGATCCTAACTCTTTAGTTCAGGTTTTTCCACCTAAAACAATTTCCAGGAATGACAATATTTATATTACTCCACTATAGAGTCAATGCATTTTAGGTGCTTTTCTTCCTGGGAATAGAGATGGGTTTCTGAAACCACATGACAGGGTACTGGCAATAGTAACCAGGAGAAGACGGTGTGCAGCATGTGTAATGGTTAATGCTAGTGCTGGATCATAAAGCCTGAGTTCAAATTCCCACTCTGCCACTTATTATGCAGCATAAGAAGTTGGGTGAGTCTACCTGCCTGAGATTCAGCTTCTTCATATGGAAAATAAACTGTAGTGAGACATAAATCTGATCATTCAGGGACTGTTCGTAGTTGCCTATGAACTATCACTGAATGATGGCTATGATTCTTCTTCACAGTTTTGGTTAAAGGATGAATAAAAGCCCCTGTGGTACTAATAAGTTTACCATGTTATTACAGTGGCTTACAATGTGACATTTTTGTCTCCACTGAACTTTTCTAAGTTGTTACATAATTAATTTATCATCATATAAAAAATGCATATAAAATTAGACTTAATAGTGCTCCTATCCTTGACCTCCCTGTTTGGCAACAGGAATTGTTGAAAAATTCAGGATGGTGTGTACCTCATTCACTATATGAATAATGTCTCTCTCTCTCTCTCTATATATATATATATATAT
>NW_012101288.1:2850365-2858668 GCF_000951045.1 Mandrillus leucophaeus | reverse complement strand
GAGGGAGCTGTGAGGCCTTGAAATGTGGAGAATACTTTGCCTTAGGGCAACACAATTTAGAGTGTATAAAGATTTTTTTAGTGATTTTTTAAATTATGCAATATTTAACGGTGTTATTTACATTGAAATACTTCAAGTCCACTTTCAACCTGGAGGAAACTTAAGTTTCATACCTAGATTCAATTAACCATATCACCATCTAAACAACAACATGAATCACGAAGTGATTTGAGATTTTTTCCGGCTACTTGCCCCAGGCTTGTTAAAACTCTGGTTTTGTTTTCTGCCAGTGAATACCTGGGTTTCAATGTTCTACCACAGACAACACCAAAAAGTAGGGTTTTGTTTTGTTTTGTTTTTTGTTTTTGGCACAAGCCAAAAAGATTTTGTTCTGGATTCTTCTCCAAGTGCAGGTCAATATGCCCTAAAATATTTTCTGGTGATTGTTTTGAGATTCATATCAGTACCCAGAAAGAGTTGCCTTTTAACACATTTCAGAATGTGTGCTACATATCCTTTAATTTGATAATTTGTATTGTTTTAGTCTATTTGTACTGCTATAACAGAATACCAGAGCCTGGGTAATTTATACAGAAAAAAAAAAAAAAATTATTTCTTGTGGTTCTGGAGGCTGGGAAGTCCAAGACTGAGCCAGCAGTAGGTTTGGTGTCTGGGGAGTACCTCATTCCCTGCTGCCAAGAGAGCACCTTGCTTTGTCCTCCAGAGGGGATGAATTCTGTGTCCTCACATGGCAGAAGGCAAATGGAGAAAAGGGGCCTAAGCTAGTTCCCTCCTGCCCTTTGGTAAGGCACTAATCCATTCAAGAGGGCAGAACCCTCATGACCTAATCACTTCCTAAAAGGTTCCACTTCTTAATACTACCATAAAGAGGATTAAATTTCAACATGAATTTTGGAGGGAATGCATTCTAACCACAACAAGTGTTACCTAATTTAATAGCAAATTTGTACGTTACATGTTATCAGGCCCCGTGAGGCTTAGAGAGGTCAGGAAATGTTCCCTGTAGCCATTTGTGCAACAATCAGCCACATAAGCTGGATTGATCTGACTCAAAGTCTGTGATCTTTTAGCTCAACTCTACTGGTACTCAAATAAGCCGATAAGCTTCCTGTTGTTTAGTTTGAGTTTTCCCTTCACAACACCCACAACCTCCGCCCCCTTCTTCCCTGCTCCAAGATTAGATCAGGGAACATAGATAGTGTTTTAGAATAGGAGGAAGGGTTTAAGTCATCTGTTCAGTTCAACATCTATTTCCCTTTTGAGCTTTGATGTCTGCCTTTTGCCCTTTTGCTTGCCCTTGGGCTGTCTGCGGAAAAGGTGGGGGGATAGTGAGGATATGGATAACTTGCAACATAAGAAAATGGCTCTAGGTTGTTACATACCTGCCATCTCCCTCTGTCCTTGTTCTCTAGTTTTCTTCTGGGAGGTTTGCCTTGGGCAGAAAGGGTAAAGGGAACTACTATTTATGGCATACCTTTTTTTTTTTTTTTTTTTTTTAAATACCAGACACTTTACATATATCATCTGGTAAAATATACACAACAACCCCATGCTTTTGGTATTATTTTCTTCTTTTTCATGAGAAGAAATCTCAGGCTTAGAGAACTGTAGCAAGTTGTCCAGACTTTAAGGCTCTTTGGGGAGAAAAGATTCTAAATCAGATTTGATTCCAAAAGGCAGACTTTCACAGCACAGTAGGAAAGAGGAAAAGCTTTGGAATCAGGCTTGAATCACAACTTTGAGGCTGTAGGGTCTTAGTTAAGTTGTTTGACTTCTGTGTCTTCATCTGTAAACTGTTAATATAACAGTACTATCTCACAAGATGGTTGTGAAAATTAAAAGACATAATCTATGTAAAACCCTAGACATTTAGTTAGTGCTCAATAAGTGCTAACCATTACGATTGTCATGTAACATCTCCTTCCACTGGAACTGAGATGAAACTCTGACCATTTCCCAAAGCTTCAGACTCATAATTCTGCTGTCTGTTGACCTATATCTCTTCATGGATGTTCTGTCTACAGCTCAAACCTCACATCTCCAAAACTGAAATAGTTCACTCTCATTCCAGAAGCTTGTATTTCTTCCCATATTTTCTATCCTTTTTAATGGAATTGCTGTCTACCTAATTTACCAAGGCAGTTTCCCTGATTTTATAGAATAGGAAATTTAGAACACTAGAGGGTTAAATTATTTGCTAACAACTACTCAGAAAATTAGGAACCCAGCCATGGTGGAAATTCAGGTATAACAAGTTCTAGGTGCTTTATCCTACACCTTGTTTCATTCCTCCTTCCCTCGCTCCCTTTCTCCCTCCCTCCTTCCTTTCCACCCTTCCTTCCATTTTTTCACTCTCTCACTTATTCATTCATGCATTCATTTGTTTAACATTTTTAACTTTCCAATCCTTATACATTGAATTGCTTCTTCTTGTCATTTAGCACAGCCTAGGACTTCCAGTGCAACATTATAAAGAGGGATAATGAGAGGGTATTGTTAATTCAGTCCTGATTTTCAAGGAGATGCTTACAGCATTTCCTTATTCAGAGTGCTTGATGTCAGTTTGGTTTTATTTCTAGTGGACAGTCTTTGTAAAGTTAAGGAAGTTACCTTCTATTTCTGGTTTACTAAGGGCTTCTTTTGTTTACTATAACTGTCTATTAAAGTTTATAAAATATAAAATGAATTTTCCTCACTTAAGTAGTCATATACTTTTCTCCTTTCATCTGCTAATATATTGAATGCCAATAATACATTTTCTAATAATGAATCAATCTTGCATTATTCACATAGTCCAAACTTAGTCATGCTGTACTACCGTCTTCTATATATATTGTTGGACTTGGTTTACTGATATTTTGTTTGGCATTTGGGATTTATGTTTATATTTAGGAAAATGGATGGGCAATTTTCCTTTAAAAATTTTCCATGACTTAATTTGTTATTAAAGTTACATTAGCTTCATGGAATAATTTGGGGAGATTCTTTCTGTGTCTAGTCTCTGGAATAGTTTGATTAAGATTCGAATGAGCTATTCTTTAACAATTTGGTAGAATTCACTAATAAGCTCTGGTTCTAGTATTTTCCTTTTAAACATATTCTTTAAAATTAAAGAATACATTTTAAAATTCTTTTTAAAGAATTTTCCCAGTCCTTTAAGAGTTACAAGACTACCCATGCTCTCTATTTTCTTAGGTCAGTTTTGTTAAGTTTATTTTTTTCTAGGAATTTGTGCACTCCAGGTTTTCAAACTTATTACCATAAAACTGTCAAAAGTATTCTTTTATGTTTTTGAGATTATTTATTATTTTAAACTCTATTATATCTGATGTCATTTCCCCTTTTGTTTATAATACAAATTTTATGTCAATTTTTTTATTTTCATCAATGTGACAGTTTGTATGTTTTTTAGTATTTCCTATATAACCTTTAGATTTTTTCTTTTGGCACATGTGGAATATTTTGATAACATCAATTCTGATATAATTATCACAGAGTATGTTTATTAATTTAATCCCCTTTTCCAAAATCCATAGATTTTCCCAGCATCAATAGCAATTAATTGCTCATTAACCACAGTAATCTAGCTCATGTCTTCATGTTACCTGAAGTAGATGTATTATTACATCCGTGATTATGGTGAAAGGGATTTTCAAATTAGAGTTAGAAGATGTGGGATCAAATTCCAGGTCTGGTGCTTACTTGCAGTAAGATATTTAAACTATCTGAACCCCAATTTGCCAACCTTTTTATTGTTAAAATTTTCTATAGGTTTATTTATTGAAAGAGTTGTATCCATTCACTCATGCTCACCATCATTCCTTTCCTACCTTTTGAAAAAACAACAAAGCCCCAACTATCTTGACTGCTATGCCTCAAGTGAAGCTTCTAGAGGTTTAGCATTAAATCTTGTGAGGTTTTATTCTTCTGACTCTGATAGTCAGATCCTTAAAGCTTGCTTAGGCCTTTCCTCTGTCAATGTGATCTAATTCTTGGGAATTACTCTCCTAAGAAAGTATGAGGCAAGGCCAAGCTAAGTTTGGCCTCTTGGAGAAAATCCAATGCAGAAGCCCAGTGAAGTCACATTGAGCTGAGTCCTAAAGGCATCAGTTTTATGGAGCAAGATGTGTTTGTGTGTGCACATATGTTTGGGGGAGGGGGTGAAATTTGATGGGGAAAGTTGTTAGGCTTTCACTCTCTGGGTCATGGAAGTCTCAAAAAAATAGACGCATAGTCAGATTCTAAAAGGCCTTGCAACTTATGCATATTTCAGATGAGGGTGACAATAAGCATGCAATGAGATTGTGTGCAAGGAAGTGCTATAAAGCACTTTCAAAATAGGAGGTATCCATAGCATTATCTAGTCTGACAGACTCTGATGTTTCAAAGAACCCCTCACCTTCTACCTTACCTTCAGATGCCTCTACAAGTACTTTAGATTTGCAGCGTATTCGGAATAAGGTGGAAAAATGTCATACCATTCTTGACTCTACCCTTGGTAATATTTAGTTTACTTAATGTGGTTTCCTTTGGAAAAGTTTTATGACTCTGGACTTCTGTCACTGAAAAATAGCTGCAAATTTACTGAGCCCCAAGTTTGATTTGCAGGATGTTATTATGAAGCTACACCTGGAATAATAGAGTTTTATCTTCCAGAGATACCTGTAAGGGGTAAGAGAGACACACACTTCCTGCTTTTGACGTAAAGTTTCATTCACATGTGATCTTCTGTCCAGCAAGGAGTAAAAACAATATTTGGAGTTGAGCATTCAGACATCCTTTCTGCATGTTACTTACTTCCTGTCTTCAGATGTTAGAGTATAGCTGTTAAAATAGTTACTTTATTTTCCCAGGGAAGAGAAATTATGATTATTTTTGATGGTGAGGGCCTTGCTGGCAAATTAATCCAGGTCCTCTCAGGACTTACTAATATCCGATGAATAAATTTTAGACTACTTTTCGTGTGTATTGAATCATATTTTATGGAAATTTTGGTATTTTAAGTTTGTATACCTTTTCTGCCTGGCATGATTATAAAATTCTCAGAAGCCATAACTTGTATATCCAATTGATTATCTATCCTGCAATGTCTAGTCCCACACAATGCACAGAGTAAGTGCTTAATTTATGTGCAAGAAATGAATGAAAGAAATGATACTTTCAAGCACTTTTTATTTTGATAGTTCTAAGAGTCAGAAAAGAGACATCCTTGCAATGCATTTTCTCATTGAAATTTCATAGCAACAATAACAGCAATGACATAATAGCAATATTTAAATTTGAGTGATAAGCATGTGCTAGATACTGTTCTAAGGGCTTTGTATACATTTTTTGAAATTATTTAATCCTTGTAACAATCCTATGAGATAGGTGCTGTTATCAGGTAAGGACACTGAGGTACAGAGAGGTTATATACCTTCTTAAGGAAGTCCACCTTGTAAATGGAAGATTTGGGATTCCAACCCAGATGCTCTGACTCTAGAGCTCGTATTTTAAACCACTACATTATATTGCCTATCTAAGGAAGACATTGTTTTCCTCATTATACAGATGAGGATTCTAAGACCCAGATAGCTTAACAAATTGTCCCATTGTCATACTACTAATATGTAGCTAATAAACATATAATAATGAAGAAATGTACAGCACAATTTTATGCTTGGTAATGTATCTGTGAATCGATCTCACTATATTGGAGTCTGTGGATTAGGCATCTCAATTAACCACATTCCAGAAGAAATCACAGAATATGGCAACTTGAAGAGATTTTAGAAACAATCTGCTCTTTCACAAAGTAGAATTATTTTCTGCAATGTGGCTGGGAGATAGCTCATCCAGTTTCTGCTTGAAATGTCACTAGCATAGGGAAGTCACCACCTCTCAGTCTTTTCTTATATTGAACCAAAATCTTACCCCTGTTGATTGTATTCATTGATCATGGTTCTATTCTGCAGACATACACAAAGTGAAGTTAACCCAATCCCCAGTTATTAAGTCCTGTAAATTGTTTTTCTAGGTTGAACAACTTCTAATAATTGCAGTGTATCTTTCAGTGTTTACTATCCCAAGTTTCTTGTAGATTTTTACTTATTTTGACCCATTTAATCCTCACAGCAGTTCTATAAGTGAGTGAAAGAACAAACATGTGGGGAAACCAAGTAATTTGCTCAGGACCACAGAGCTAGGCAATAGAAGAGCTTGGAATTGGACCCTAGGGTCAGACTTCAAAGTTTATGCACTTCACTCTTTTGTGCTAGTGTCTCTCATTTAATGTATGTTTTAATTATTTCCTGAGCCTTTCAACAAGCTGATCACCTGCTTTACCCTCATTTAAACATCATCTAACCTGTTAAGAGCTTCAGGTATGGGCCGATCAAGGAAGCAAAGAGAAGGACTTCTCTCTCCTTTTCTGAATGCCATACTTCTATCAGTGGAGCCTAATCTCCTACTACTTTATTATGGGAATCATAGCCATGAAAATCCCTAGAATCTTTATTCTTATCAACAGCTTATAACACAGTTCTCCCTGTCCTACATGTTACAGAGATTTTTATTTTGAATATGCAATGATAGAACTTTCTACTTTATCTCTATTATATTTCATCTTTCTATTTAGTGCCCATGTGAAACTCTTAAAATCTCAATTTTGTCATTGTAAGCATTAGGTAGCCCTCCCAGAGGCTACCTAGTAACTTGAAGTAATAAAAGCAACACCTATTATGCACCTCACCTATTAGATTCAACAATTGCCACCTTCAGGTTTTGAAGGAGTGTGGGCCAGCTGCTTTATAATATCTAGATGTCAAATGAGCAAGATCCTGGTAGTTCCAGCCTCTTTTTGTTCTGGCTTATCTTTTTTCTTTATGAAAACACAAGCATTGATATTTTATCAGCTTATGAGATGATGAAAAGAAAATGCTGCAGATTAAAAGTTTTTTTCTTTTCTTTTTCTCTCTTTTTTTTTTTTTTTTGACACACAGTCTCCTTCTTTTGCACAGCCTGGAGTGCAGTGGCATGATCATAGCTCACTGCAGCCTCAACTAACTGAGCTCAAGTGATCCTCCTGCTTCAGCCTCCTGAGCAGGTAGGGCTACAGGTGTGCACCACCATGCCTGGAAAATTTTTTAATTTTTATTTTTGTAGAAATGAGGTCATGCTGTATTGTTCAGGCTAGTCTCTAACTCCTGGCCTCAAGCAAGTCTCTCACCTCATACTCCCAAAGTGCAGGAATTACAGGTGTGAGCCACGAAGCTCAGCTAAAAGATGTTTTTAAAAACATGACTTTGAAAATTTTTGTGGTTGTACAAACAGGTTTCAGGCATGAACATTTGTATATGTGTAGAGGCAGCATCCAGGATACAAGAAAAAAGCATGGTAAAGTGATTGGAAGTCGAGAGTGTAGAGCTAGACAACCTCGGTTCAAATCTCAGCACTGCCAGTTGCTACCATGTGACCGTGGGCAAGTCACTTCAGTTCTCCATGCCACAGTTTTCTTTCTTATAAGGTAGGCATAATAGTATGCCTACCTCATAGGATTGCTCCCTAATGAGCATACTTTACATATTTAGAGCCAGGTCCAACACATGGTAAGTAATCAATAATTGCTAGTCGTCGTTATTGCTCTAAAGCTGGAGTTGGCAGACTACAGCCCATGGGTCCAACCTGGCCTTCTGCCTGGTTTTGTGAATGAAGTGTTGTTGGACTGCTGCCACACTGATGTATTTGTGTAGAATCTGTGACCTCTTTGTGCATCAGTGGCAAAATGAAGTTACGACAGAGACTCTAAGGTCCACAAAGCCCTCAGCATTTTCTCTCTGGCTTTTTACAGAAAACTCTTGCCTACCTCCATTTTACAGGATAGAATGCAGGGTTCCTGACCCTCATCTGTGACTCCTTGGTCTTGTAACCTTAGGCAAGTGACTGATATTCTCTGGCCTCTGCTACTTGATCTGTAACAAAGATTGGTTATGAGACTGCTCCTAGAGAACAACTCTAAGAAATTGGCCGCACACGGTGGCTCACGCTTGTAATCCCAGCACTTTGGGAGGCCAAGGTGGATGGAGCACTTGAGGTCAGGAGTTCGAGACCAGCCTGGCCAACATGGTGCAACCTCGTCTCTACTAAAAATACAAAAATTAGCCAGGCGTGGTGCTGTGCACCTCTAGTCCCAGCTACTCAGGAGACTGAGGCAGGAGAATCGCTTGAACCCAGGAGGTGGAGGTTGCAGTGAGCCAAGATCGTGCCACTGCACTCCAGCCTGGGCAACAGAGCCAGACTCCATC
>NW_012101288.1:2844673-2850315 GCF_000951045.1 Mandrillus leucophaeus | reverse complement strand
ATTCTATTTGTTGTTCATTTGCTCACTAATTCCATGTTTTGTAGCCAGACATTTGTGCTAATTGCATGTCCCCGAGTTTTTATTTTGTCTGACAGTAATGAGTACTTTCTATGTGCTAAAAACACACTTCTAAGCCCTTTGTGTATGTTAACTCATTTAATCCTCATAACCTTATAACAATTCTCTGAGGTAAGAACGGCTATGCATCCTTATTTTTCACATGGAAAAGTGAAGCTATCAAAAGGATAAGGAAATTTTCCCAAGCTTACATAGTTGGCAGGTGGCAGAGCTGGGATGTGAACTGTATAGTCTGGCTCCAGAGTCTAGAGTTTGTAAAGTAGTCACTTAACTTTGAAGACCTTATGGTTTTACTAGAGAGACCTATTATGCAAACAATTGCATATAAATACAAGGATTTTTAAAATATTGGTAAGCTGATCAGCACAGTGCCTGGTGTGGAATAAGCCATCATCACGATATTTATGGTCCTGATGCTGTTGGTATCAGTGGAAGCTGCTACAAAGCACAGCTGGTGTTTAAGGGAGGCATGCCTGGAGGTGTCAGGAGCACTTTGAAAAGGAGGTCTTACCCCAGCATGAGGTTTAAAGGATGTAGGGAGTTTTCCAGAAAGGTTTCCACATGGAGGAAACTGCATGTGGAAAGAACAGAGGCAGGAGAGAACATGGTATGTTCAGAGAATTAAACCGTACTTCTCTGTGGCTTGTGTGTGAACCATGGAGAACAAGTCAGCTAAGATTAGGTCAGGAAGTAGGCAGGTGCCAGGTGGTGAATGGCTCTGTGTAAACGGGGACAGGCTCCTGTCTTCTAGTGCATGTCACTTTCTGAGCAATGCCCTATATTGTCTGAGTGTTTAATGTCTCCACCCTATGCTGCAACAGGCACATGTGTACTGGAATGCAAGCACCTTAAGGATGGGGAGCCAGTCTGTCTTATTCACTGTGACTATTCCAATACTCAGGGCCCTCCCTACAGCAAGAGCTCTTTAAACATTTGTTGAATTAATTAATAACTAAACCAATCATTGTGCTCTGTATGGATGTAGGATTACTCATGAGATGGGATACTTTCTGCGGGTACATTGCCTTACTTTAGCATAATCTTGCTTTGTTGAAGAATCAAGGTAGGTCACATTGAATGAGTGGATTCGTCTAAAATAGGATAATTTTGAGATAATCTTTTCTTTGGAGGCCAAAGATTACTTAACAAATTCATACCTAGTTTATTTTACTTTCGACTCCACATTTTAAAGCTCAGTCCCTTCTCCAAGAATGTCCTATGACTTCTTCAGAACATTTTGGCCATCCTTCAAGTGCTTCTTCCCTTCAAGATGTATTTATGCCAGGATTCAGCTGGCAGAATGGAAGTAAAATAAATATTGGTAACTGAATGAAAATAATGATTCTTCTAGATAATGCTGCCAAACCTAAGAAAAAGTAACTTGAGAACATAATCTCAATGTGGGCTTATATTCCTATTTGTCAGGTGCCTGTAGGGTTTGGTTAAAAAGTCAGAAGACACATCTGCTTAAGGCCTCTGTCTAGAATTTGGCACACATTTAAACAGGGCTATTTCTTGGTGATGACATAAATAGCAAGATGAAGTAAGACACATTTTTTTTTTGTAATATTGTCAGAAAAGGCAGCTTCCCAAGGAATCAGAGAATGCTTGAAGGGTAGCGACCTTATTTCCCTCCTTTGACAGGCAAAGAAAATGAGATCCACACAAGGGAAGTGACTTGCCCAGGGCTGGAGAGCTAATTAGTGGTGGAGCTGGAACTGTAATCCAGGTCTCAGACTCCCAGGGCCAATTCTCTTTCCTCTGCATCATTCAGCCTCTGGAGACATTAGCTATAACTTCTGAGAAACATATTACCTCTTTCATCATTTCTTGGTCTTTTTGAAAATATTGATGATCTCTCTCTGCATCTTTCCTCTGTAAGATGACCTGGGAAAATGCCATTGAGGGTAAATCTTATATTACATTTTGTTGGCAAGTCCCACTGTCACCAGCCTGTCCCCAACTTGAACATTTCACCAAAAGTCTGAATACCCACGTTTCTTACCTCCAGCTAATCCCCTTTCTCCTTAATCAGATTTTTCAAACTGTACATTTGTGTTTACATCCTCTAAAGCAATGAATTTTTTTCCCTTCCTATAATCTGGAAATTCTTTTTTTGTTGTTGTGTTTGTTGTTATTTTTAAGAAAACTTGAATAT
Source organism: Mandrillus leucophaeus (assembly GCF_000951045.1). Taxonomy (NCBI): domain Eukaryota; kingdom Metazoa; phylum Chordata; class Mammalia; order Primates; family Cercopithecidae; genus Mandrillus; species Mandrillus leucophaeus. The sequence continues at coordinate 2,848,079 of NW_012101288.1, read as the reverse complement.
ATCAGATGGACTTTCTGGCTCCTTAGAAACTAGTCTGGTAGGAGAGTTGATTGGATTTGCCTAAAGCATTTCCTCATTAGTAGCCTGTGTGCTGCTTTTTCTTTCAAATGTCATCTGGCCAACCCAACAAAGATTTAATTGTGGCAACTTGGAGCCGTAGCAGACTTGGGCTTTACTGAATGCTCTTTTGAAATCTTCACAAGTGCCTGTCCTTCAAATGAAAAACACAAACATATTGAAAGTGGCTTGGTGGATTATTGGTTTGAAGACCACTTCTTAACTTCTCTCCGCCCCTTTTCTTACAACTGAAGATTGGAATTTTAATTGCTAAACCACAGCTTTTAAATCACGATGCCCAAAAAGGGCATGGTTTATTAATTAGTTCTGATTACTAGGCACCCTGAACCTGGGCCTGGCTGCTTCTAATCAGTTTCAACAGCTCTTTGCCTGAAATCACTGCCGGTAAGCACATAGAGGTGTAATTATGCAGACGCTAGTGGTTCAGTTCTGCCAGGTTAAACCCTCTATTATGAATACATATTATAGTGTCTTAAAAGGCATTTATTGAAATGCCATAGTTTAATAGTTCAAGCTTACAAAATCAAACTGTCTCATGTTAAAGGCAACAGCCCCTTAATTGGATGTTTTCTCCCAGCACATAAAAATATTGACTTAAATACACGTGCACACACACACACACACACAAAAATTTTTTTTTTTCAGAGTGAGAATCAGTATTGCTTCCTGATTGAACCTAAGGACTCTAGGGCCAGTCTGCCTGGATTCATCTCGTGTTTCTGCCATTTTCCAGCACTGTGACTTGGCGAATGACCTAACCCCTCTCTATTGTAGTGTCTTTGGTGAAAGGGGGATGATTATAATGCCTATATTGTTGTGAGGTTCAAATGAGTTAGCACACAAAAAACATTTAGCAAAGTATATGGAACATGGTCATCATTTTTTAACTGATTGCTCTAACACATTTATTTGTATTTATGTGTTATAAAATCTATTTATGCTAAGTCCTGAGAGAATTAGGAATGCCTTCCTCTGGAAAAAGCTGAGTTGTCTCCAGATATTTATTCTCTTCATTTTCCACAGTAATAGCCACCTCTCCGTACCATTTTTAGCTGGCTGGACAAAGAGCTGTCAAGAATTAAAAAAAATTATTTTCCACCTAGAAGTGGCCATGTGAGTAAGTTCTGGCCAGTGGGTTGTGTGTTAATCCATTTTGCATGGCTATAAAGGAATACCTGGGCCTGGGTAATTTATAAAGAAAAGAGGTTGAACTGGCTTACGGTTCTGCGGCTGGACAGGAAGCATGGTGCCACCATCTGCTTGGCTTCTGGTGATGCCCCAGGGAGCTTTTACTCGTGGTGGAAAGCAAAGGGAGAGCAGCACATCATATGGCAAGAATGGGACAAAGAGAGAGAAAATAGGGAGGTCCCAGACTCTTTTAAATAACCAGATCTCAAGTGAACCAACTGAGAACTCGCGCATTACCAAGGGGATGGTGCTAAGCCATTCACAAGGGATCTATTCTCATGATCCAATACCTCCCACTAGGCCCATCTCTAACACTGGAGATTACATTTCAACATGAGATTTGGAGGGGCTAAATATTCAAACCATATCAGGTTGTAAGCAGAAATAGTGTGTCAATATCTGAAAAGTGGCCTTAAAGCAAGAAGGATGGTGTGTTTTTCACTTCTTTGTCCTTCCTAGTAATGGGAATTTGGTTGTGATGGCTGGAACTCAGCAGCCATATTGGATCATTAGACAGCACACCAGGGATACAGAGCAGTCAGGAAGCAGAAGCCTGCGTCCCTGACAACTTCAGGGAGCAGAGTTGCCCTAGCAGCCCTTTTCTTTCACTCTAGACTTTTGATAAATAAATAACAAACTCCTGTATTACTTAACACACTGATGTTGGCTGCCTATTGTAGATAAATCTATTCTTAGGCAACACCTTCCCTTCCCTGAATTAGATGATATCCTAACTACTTTGATTGCCAGGTATAGAAATTTTAGAACACTAACACAGAGAACCATGAAGGTTTCACACACTCTATTTCAGTTAGAGCCACTGCTTTACCACACCCAAGCATGGCTACCCTTCTTTCACTCCCTGCCTGGGGCCGCTTAGTCTCAGACCTCAACTGGTGATTGGAGACAGGAGTGCTTGGCAGTAGAGTTATGTCCACAATTGATAGCCAACCCTTGTGAAAATGACTTGGAGTCTCTTCCAGCAAGAAGGGCCATCTTGACCATTTTATTACTTCCTCTGTACCAGAAATTATGGGTTCTTGGAGAAATCCAATGGCAATCTTCTTTTGCTTTTTTTTTATTATACACAGTAACAAACTTCTCCATTTTCTATACGTATCAACAAAAATCAGAACTCCTGGACAAAGGGATTTTAAGAATGGATGTGTGGATGTTACTTATTCTCCCTCAGGATAGATATGAAAAAAACTACCAGGACCTCAGTATATCTTCTTTAGGAATAGTGATGATAGTATTTTAGCCTCATTTAATTCCTTGAAATTGAAAATTTGTTTTCTGGAGATTTCAAGACTCATTTAGGGATTTTGCTAAGATTTCCTCCCAATACTAGTGAAAAGCAGAGGTGATATCTAAAGCTCTCAGAAGAAACACAGGAAAACCTAAGCCATTACCCTATCCAAAGTATAAAGAAGAATGACACCTTATTTCTATTTTTCTTGGTGGTGAAGTTCACAGGCATTGTTTAGCAAAGCCAAATTAGGTTTCTTGAACTTATAGGTTGGTGTCTTGGCATCAGGAAAATTATTTGGCTCTGCCATATTCGCTATACCCTACCTTTCTGAGGGTCCAGTTAAACATATTTAGATTTTCTTACTTTATCCTTCACGTCTGTTCATCTGTATCCCATATTTTCCATCTTTTTGTATATTTGTGCTACATTCTATAAAATTTCTTATCTACAGTTCCCTAATTCTTTCTTCTGACATGTCTATCTGTGGAAGTTTCAATTCTGGTAATATTACTAAACATTCTGTTTGGTTCTTTTTATCACTATGTTAAATCACTTTTAAAGAATTTCTAGAAGATTCTCTCAAGCTTTCATTTGTCTCTGTAAACATACTATAGCTTTGTAGTATGTGTGAGACTTACTGCTGTCAGGCTGGGTGTGGTGGCTCACACCTGTAATCCCAGCACTTTGGGAGACCCAGGCAGGTGGATCGTGAGGTCAGGAGATCAAGACCATCCTGACTAACATGGTGAAACCCCATCTCTACTAAAAAAATACAAAAAATTAGCCGGATGTGGTGGCGGGCACCTGTAGTCCCAGCTACTCGGGAGGCTGAGGCAGGAGAATGGCGTGAACCCGGGAGGTGGAGCTTGCAGTGAGCCAAGATGGTGC
>NW_012101288.1:2832804-2844623 GCF_000951045.1 Mandrillus leucophaeus | reverse complement strand
ACGCCATCCAAAAAAAAAAAAAAAAGAAAAGAAAAGAGACAGTGCTGGTTCTTGCACGTGGTACGTTGTTTCCTTGTGTGCAACATTTTCTTTGATTTGTATGCCTGCTCATTGCCTTTTAAAATGATTCATAGGGATTCTTTGAAGCTTAGGATGAAGTTGCCTTCCTCCAGAAAGGACTTGCATTTGATTCTTCAAGGCCTCTAGAGATTTGTCGAGCTTGAGATTTCCTTAAATCAGTTTTAAGATTTAACATAAGCAGTCATATCATCTACTTACTTCCCTTCCTCCTGGCTTAAACTTTTAATAATGGACCATTTCTTATTATACCTCATGGACAGCACAGTTCTTAGCACATGAAAATTGACTGACAAGTTTTGACCAGTTGAGGGAAATTTTTAAATTATCACACCTACCTTATACTTTGTCTTTATTTTCAATTGGCCAGTTAAAAGATTACTATATGCAGAATATTACTCCCAATGGGATATCCCTTCTTCAAGGCAGTGCCATGTCTTCTCTCCTTTGGAAATTCCCCTAGTGCTGTGTCACATAGGAAATGGTTACTTGGCAAATATTTGCTTCCAGGCTAAGACTTGCTATACTCCCCATGCTTCTTCCCAGGAATGGATAAAGCCACACATTTCTGGAATTCCTCCTGCCTTATATGGAGATTTAGAGTGTTGCTTGGATTATCTCTGACAAAAACCCCTATGGCCCTGGAAATGGTGGATCTACTTCTAATCTTTTCTCTTAAGTACACCCAATCTCACCTTCCAGGAGTTCTCTCTAAAACTAACCTTTGATTCTGCCACTCTCTCACTCACAGATCACCACGACTATCACTACTGCCTGTAGAATAAAGCTCAAACCTATTAGCTTGTCATTTGCAGCCTTCATCTAGGTGGTATGGCCAGATCTCATGAGAAAATATTATCTCTGGGAAATCAAATTCTAGCTACACCATTTACTAGCCATATAACTTTACATAAGCTAAAATTCTGAGCATCAGTGTGCTGATGTGTACAATAATACTAACCTATAAGAGATCACCTATGTCAAGCTGCTAGTGTTCACTTGAATTAGAATAACCCTACAAGGCATTTCTTTCTAGCAGGTCTGAAAGAGATAGCAATATTTTTCTTGTATAACTCGTGGACACATGGATGCTCGGTAAATAAAAGATATCTTATCCATACCTTTTCTAGACCTTAGTTTCCTTGTATATAAAATGAGACCTTAAATGGTCATTTGAAACTTAAAGTGGGAAGATATGTAAAGCACCTGATTCAATACTTGGCACATCATTAAGTATATTGCAAATGTCCTTTCTCTATCCTTCTTCCAAATTGAGACCCGACTTACCTTTTCTATGGAATTGCAATAAAAATTATAAAGCAGAGCATGTTACCTAAAGAAAGGATTATTATTCTTATCTCTACTTTTTAAAGTCCTAGCTACTCTTTAAGGCCAAATTCAAATGCCACCTTCTCCATGAAGCATTCCTGGATTCTCACTCCTGCAACACTCATCCCTACTCCACTCAGAAGGAGAATAATGCAATCAAAGGAAAATCTTCAACTCATCTTAGCTGATACTTGAATTTTCTACATTTCCACTAGTATAATTCTACAATATACAAAGCTAAGCAGTGTTCTAGCTTCTACTAAAATGGTTTCCCAGATGAAAAAGTTCAGGATCTTCTAAAGAAGTATATTTATTCCAGCCTCAGACAGCTTAAATATGTCCCCCTAAATTTCTGCATTTGCTCATGGGTATGTCTGTGTTCCTCTTTAAATATTTTGCCCAGAAATAAATAATATTTTTTAAAATACACAGTCCATGAATAATATTTCTCCTTCTGTAACTGCAACCTGTGCTAACAGGTTTGGAGCAACCATGGAGCTCTTTTCTCCCAATTGCACTTATATTCAATTAAAACCCTGAACTCTTCTTTGACAATATATGTTGGTGTTAAATGACTGCTCGTCTGTCTTGTATTAATACATCTATTTTTGATATGATTAAGTCCCTCAATAAAGGTCCATATTACATGCATCTGTGTATATTTGAACTGCTGATTAAATTTTTGTGAACCTGAACTCTTTCATGCTCCTAGATCCTTTTTTTTAATGGGTTCGTCCAAGGCATTTTATTCCTTTTATAAAACATAGCTCATTCTGCTTTGTGCCATAGTTTGTGTACTTTGTCTTATGTCCTATCTTAGGTGGGTTTCTGAAAAGCAGAGCATCTGTCTGGGTGATTGGGTAGTGACTTTGCAGCCTCTGAAGCTTAGCGACTTCTGTTGGCCCAAGATTGAGGAGCAGCTATGAGTTGTTCTCACCCAACACACAGCAACTAGGCTATAAGAAAAGGATCCTAGATGGGACACCAACAGCATCCACTCTAGTCACCCATGATTTTGTAATGCTGAGTATGGAGTGTATTGTTCATCTCTGTAGTCTCCATAATCCTGTTCATGTCTTGCACAGGAAAGCCACTAGTTGGTGGAACCGATTCGTCAAAGATCTGGAGGAAATGCCCCCTAGTTCGCTGTCATTCCAATTCACTGCCATTTGTAATAACAAACACCTGTGAGGGACTTAGCCCAAGCTCCCCAAGCAGCAGAGAACCAGAGTATGTGGGTGACAGAGAGAAGAATGTGCAAGTTTGTATTGCATGTTCCAAGAATCTCATTGCCCTGTCAACTCAAAAGCTGTCTAAGGACCAAATGCTCAAATTCAGAATAGGCAAAAATACTCCTTAATACCAAGGCAAACATATCGAAGAGCAGAACTTCAGTCTGCTCCACTTGGCTCGTAAGCTATTTTTGTTTTCTTAAGTTATTTTTGTTTTCTTAAGCTTTATAAAGGTAATACACACATATGGTTAAACATGAAAATGATATAAAAGAGTAATAAATAAATAGTAAAAACCTATTTCTTAATTGTGGCTTTTATTTCCACTTCCCATAGCTAACTAGTGTTAACAATTTCTTATATTTCTACCCAGAAATAATTGTAGGCATATAAGCACATATATTTATGAATTTATATACAAAGATATTATAGTATATGTATTGCTTTCTCCTTTTATCTCCACTAATAATAGATCTTACAGGTCTTTCCACATCAACACATCTATCTATCTATCTATCTATCTATCTATCTATCTATCTATCTATGTATCTATGTAGATATATTTCATTTTTTAAACGATGATATAGATGTCTTACAATTTATTTAATCTGTCCCTGTTTAATGGATATTTACATTGTTTCTAGTTTTCAGCTCTTACAAATAATTTTTTTGCTATTACACATTTTTTCCACTACAAAATATGTTCTTATATGTATTTCTTTGTATGTTTCCTTAACACTATTACATTGAAAACCCTAAGATTGTTTCTCAACAGAAAAATGGCATCATGGGTAATGAATGTGGCCGCCATATTCCTTACATCTATGTTGAATAATGTATATTTAGCCTAAGTTGTACTTTCTCACTCTGTGCACATGTTTTCAGCCTTTTTCCCAGAATGCAAAACTTAAAATCAGAAAATGTAAAAGTTGTCACAGTTGAAAAAAGCTGGACACAATTCTCAACTGTAGGACGTCATAACAGCAAGTTCTAAGATCCACAGAGCTATATAATTTAAATAATAAGATAATTACCTTGCGTGGAACAGAAATTCGGAATCTCGTTGAGAATTTAAGAAGTTCAGTATTAAGAGCTTATCCAATTCAAGTCTATTTCAGAAACATAATCAGACTTTCCAGAAGTTCAGCCATGATGTATTAAAAGCACTTATTATCTTTTTGCTTGCAGTGAAGTACATGCGAGAAGCCACGCCCTATGTGAAGAAAGGATCCCCAGTATCCGAGATTGGGTGGGAAACTCCTCCGCCTGAATCTCCTCGATTAGGGGGCAGCACCTCAGAAACCCCATCATCGCAGTCCTTCTCCTTCCACAGAGACCGGAAAAGCATCCCCCTCAAAATGTGCTACATCACTCGGAGTATGGCCTTGGCCGACCCTGAGAACAGGTAAACAGGGTCAAAACTCTCTGCTGTATTGAGCAGCTCCTTGACCTCTCAGGCTAAATGGGGGCTTTCACCAGGTTGCCCTCATGTTCTGAAAACACATCATGGCTTCCAAAGAAAAGCATGAAAGGGCCATGCTGAGAATAGTGTGTGTGTGTGTGCGCGCGTGCGTGTGTGTGTGTAAGAGAGAGAGAGACAGAGACAGAGGAGAGAGAATCTATACACTGAGCACTGGTTCTGGAAAGAGTTGAAGAACTAGAATCAGTATCCTAAATGTCTTCAGGGCTCAGTACCAGTCCACATGACTTAGGCCAAGTTTCTTAAACCACTTAACCTCAGTTTTGTCATCTCTAAGATGGGAATAATTGAAAGAGATGCTTTGTTGGGTTGTGAGAATTAAATTAGGAAAGCCATGTGATATAGTTTGGATGTTTGTCCCCTCCAAATCTCATGTTGAAATGTGATCCCCAATGTTGGAGATGGGGGTCCAGTGACAGGTGTTTGGATCATGGGGGCAGATCTCTCATGAATGGCTTGCTGCCCGCCCCGACGTAGTGAGTTCTTGCTCTATTAGTTCAAGTGAGAGCTGGTTATTTAAAAGAGCATGGCATACCTCCCCTCTCTTTCTTGCTCCCTCTCTTCCCATGTAACTTGTTGGCATCCCCTGCCCCTTCCACCATGAGTGGAAGCTCCCTGAAGCCCTCATCAGAAGCAGATGCTGGTATATAACCTGCAGAACCATAAGCCAAATAAACCTCTTTCCTTAAATTCCCCAGCCTCAGGTATTCCTTTAGAGCAATACAAAATGAATTAATGCACCATGTAAGGTGCTCAGCACAGGAAAACTTTCCATGAATATAAGCTACAGTAATGTTTCTTATTAATGTTAGATAGTAATAAGCAAATTCACCTTACTAGGCCTCAGTGCTGTCAACTGTATACTTGGAGGGTTAGATGAGAGTTGCTTTAAGGCTATTTTCTACTTTAAGCATCTCTTTATGCTCAAGAGAGCAAAAGGAGTGGCTTTGGTCCAAGTCTGGAATGCTGTTTCCCAAAGTCAGTACATGACTTTGCATGCCACAGGCTAGATATATCACCCGACCCATGGCAATTATAAGGAATGCAGCCAAGAGTAAGTAAAATTCAGGGTCCCTCATCCCCCAGAAGTTTTACTTTAGCTCAGTAGAAGAGAAAACGTACATTTTAGGAGGAAAATAAGAGAAATAAAGAGAGTGAGGAATTGAGCCAGCAAATGGGGAATCTTGGTGACCTTTGCATCCACATTAAAGTGCTAAAAATAGGAACCGCTCGACTGGCCCTTATTTAGAATGTGTGTGGGACAGCTGCAACCCACCCGAATAGAAAGTATTTGGCTAGGCTCAGAGTTGTTGATGGGGAAAAGCAATCGGGAGTAGGGGCAGGGAGAAAGTTGCTTCCTTGGCCCCCAGCTCAATGTCTTTTTTGTTCTCATCTCAGTTAGCTCACTCTAAAGACGCTGCCAGGGCCCTTCTGGCTCTGGCCAGCTGCGAGATCCTTCTACCCTGCTCTCCCTACTCCTCCTGTATTAGTTATTTCTGTACAGGGATTGGCCAGTTGTATAAGAAAGCCAGCAAGTATTGGCAAGAGGGGTAAGAGCAGACAGATTGGGAAGGACACAGAGCTCATCGCTGGTCCACTCTCACCCTGTTCTCTGTTTTGTTCCCCACAATTTCTGCAGAGTTCCTGGGCCTGCAGTCGATGTCCTGGTTATTCTAAATCTCCTTTTCCCTGGCCTTTTACCCACCCAATAAAACAAGTCCCATCTCCCAAGGATCTAATGTCAAAGTTTTCAGATGTGATGAACTCATGATGTAGTATTGAGTGCCTATGATGTACATTATACTAATTAATGTAGACCACAGACTGCAAAGTGGCAGCCTATAGGTATACCCAGCCTACAGATATGGTAAAATGCAGGCTAAAAAATGTCCAAGGTAAAATGTCCATAAAGTAGCACAAGGAAGGATTGATTTATGTTGAAGGCCAGAGTTCACAAGCAACATCCAGTAGTTATGAATACATACCACATAACAAAACAGCAACTTTTAGAAGGGAAACTGCAGAAGATGCAAGAAGAAATAGATAGAAACATACCCATATTAGGTATTTCAACATATACCACTTTCCATCCAAGTAAGGGCAAGTAGAGGACACAGGTAAATACAGTAATCCCCCCTTATTCACGGAAGGAATATAACAGGACCCACAGTAGATGCCTGAAACCATGGATAGTACTGACTCCTCTCTACACTGTTTTTTTCCTATACATACATACCTATGATAAAGTTTAATTTATAAAGTAGGCACAGTAAGAGATGAACAACAGTACTAATACTATAGAACAATTATAACAATATACTGTAATAAAAGTTATGTGAATATGGTCTCTCTCTCTCTCAACATATTTTATTGTACTTATTTTTGGACTGCAGTTGACCTCAGATAACTGAAACCATGGAAAGTGGAACCATAAGTAAGGGATGACTTACTATAATTATTTAGAAGACCCAAACAACATGATAAATAAGGTAGATCTGAATACATTGCAAACTCTTTACCTTGATAATAGAGAATACACTTATTTTTCAAGTCCACAAAGAACACTGACAAAATTAACCACAGATCAGGTCACAAAGAAAATGCAATAAGTTCCATTAGGTACAAATAATACAAACAATAGCCTCTGATGACAGTGGAATAAGACTAGAAAATCAATAACAAAACCAAACCACACAAAGCCCTTTGTTCATGGGTTTTTAAAAGCTCTCTGTAAAATAACTCATGGGTCAAAAGGGAACTATAAACTGACATTGTTGCATTTCTTCAAAGATAAATAATAATGAAAATAATGCATCCATTAAATATGAAGAGAAAGAAGGATAAAGAGAGAGTGTAGAGTGTGGAGTCAACTAGACACACAGTGGAATCTTAGTTCTATCCCTTATATGTGAATTTAAGCAAGAATCTCATTTAATTCAAATAACCATCCTAGGTAGTGGGAACTCTTCTCTCTACTTTATAGACAGTGATACTTAGCTGAGAAATGAGAGTTGAAGCAAACGGTAGATCTCAGATTCAAACCCAAGCCTAGCTGACCCCAAGCCCAATTTCTGAATCATCACACACATTGCTTCTAACTTCAGCACCTGGCAGAGTAGCTCGCCTGAACTGTAAGCACCTTGGCCAGGAGTTAATAGTCTCCTGGGAGCTAAAACCTGCGAACCGATGACAAATGCCACAGCGTCTTGGGGCTAATCCTCTTGGTTGGTGACACACAGGTGCCTATAGTCTGATTAAAAACTCTAATGTCCAATTTCTCAAATATAAACAGCCATAGAACAGCAGGCAGGATTGCTGCTCTTTCTGTGAAAAAGGTCACCCAGCAGGCATTGAATCCACAAGAATATGTGACTGCTAGTGGCTGTCAGTAATTACAATATATTTTTATTATTCTACCTCTTAAATATCTCGTGTTTTTCATATTCAGCTCTTCATAGCCACTTCCCTGAACCAGGCCCACATCCTTAGGCCCTGAGAGTATTTGGGTGTTTCTTACAGGGTGTTTTGTTGGTAGTTTGCTCTTTCCCCGTTTCCCACCATGTACTCTGTACCTAGCTAGCCAAGGGAATCTGAAACACCTGAAATTTACTCCTTCCGTCACAATGGCTGGCTGTCACCTGCACTCACATCAAAACTCCTCAGTATTGCATTAAAACCCCTTTAGGCTTTAGATATTCCCTAACTGTTCAGCTCCTCTCTACCTCATCCTTTCTGTTCCAGCATCCCCTAAATAATTTGTGTACTTCCTACAATTGCCTTCCTGACAACTTCCTACTTGCCCTTTAAGCCTCAGGATAAACATTCTTCTCGGATATCAGTGTCTCGCTATACCTTCTGTGTCAATTTGTTCATTATAGCATGCTTCATAATAACTTGTGATTTTTTTCTTACATGCCTACTCAGTTCCTGAGTCATAAGCTTTCTGAGCTCTGAGACACTCCATGTTTTCATTTTATTACCCCAGATATCTAAAACTTTGGCATTCAAAACTATTTTTGTTCATAAATGATAAATAGTATATTTATCTGCTCATTTTTCATATTCTTCTCTAAAAATTTCTTTTGAAAAAATCTTCCACTAAATAGTTTTGGGAATAAGGGAATAAATAAAAGCATAGTTCTCTTCTGACAGACATAGGAAGCTTAAAGAAACCAGGACAATCCATTAACCAAGCCTGTCACTGGATTGTGAGCAGCTGTGCTACAATGGGCAGTTTATGAGGCTTTAAGTCATGACTCTTTGTACTGCTGCGTAACAGTCCACTGTAGATTTTCATGGTTAAATTATGGAAAGATTGACATCATCTTTCTTGGGAAACAGCATACATCTCTATTTATGGTGCACAAATGAAACATTCACAGAAGGTGCTGTCTTGGTTTCAAATGGAAAACCTCTGCTAGGCTGCACTGTGATTCAGAGGGGTGTGATCTATTAAGTCCTGTAAGATGCCTGGATACGTTGCTACAAGGTACCCTTAGTGATGTCACCACAATCCAGTGCTTGAGTTTCAGCCACAGAAGATCAGAAACTTGATTTAGTTGGCATAGTGTTAGCTGATCCATCTCTAAGGGGTTGACTCACATTAACCAAATAGACAAAATTTGCTTATGATGAGCAACACCACTGTCAAATAGATGGAAATGCCCACATGGGAGGATCTATAGGCCCTCTCATTGTGAGCAGGCTGTATTGAAAGACAAATGTGAATATGAGCAGAATGCCAGAACCCTAAGTATTAATAACTCAAACGATGTGGACTTTCAAAGCAGAGCAATGCACTCTTTCTGAGTAGATAAGCTACACAAGAAATTATATTGTCATGAAAGTGATTTGGTGAGTGTGGAATCAATAGAAGGTGTGCTAATAGACCTTAGGAAGTATGTTTTAGACAAGTAAGCTGAAAGCCCTCCCTTCCAGGACAGGGAGAGCCTTGCCAAAGTGACCCTTACGTAAATTTCTGCTTTGCCAAGACTCCTACTCCTTTGGGCTGTACATAAATAGCTTGAGGTTTCCCATGTGGCCCTTCCCTGTCCTTTCATGGCTAATTTATCCCCTTCAATTCACATGGTTCTTTCTTCCTGTGAGCACAAAACAGTGGATTTGGGTTTTGCTTATCAAATTTAATCACTTTTCATTCTAGGCTCCTTGAAGTTGTTCTCATAGTACCCTGTTTTGCGTTTTAGATGATTGGAAGTACTTTAGTTGCACATTCATAGACAGATGGTCTTTGGTGGCTACCAAGAGAGGAATCGTTTTACCAGTTCAGCCTTTCTCCCCTTTTTCCCAGTGTTTGGGGGCACATTACTGCCCCCTCATGTCTTATATAGAACTCTCAACTGTATTTATTAAACTTTGAATACTGTTGAAACATTTCCTCCTTTAGTGCATGAAGAGTGAAGATTTATGAGGTACTTTCTCCTGTCTTTTCTCCTCTGTCTTTGTTTATGAAAAGTGCTTCTCTTTTTAAGAGGCCCACAAAGTATGTATTTTCTGAATGTAGTTTCTTCATTCTTTGTTGGGCACATCATGGTGGCTTCATAATGGAAACTATTGCCAGAACTCATGATTGACATTACATTTTGGAAACAGAAAAAAATATATATAAAGTATATGTATATGGTGCTATAATAAGTAATGTTTTACATATGTAAAAACAGGTCCAGATTAAATGTATGCTTGTATCAGTGAATAAAACTCTAGGGTTACAGTTACTATAGAAAATATGGGTTTAAATCCCAAGTCCGTTACTTATTCCCTTTAAGTAAATCATCCCATCTCTCTGATTTTCAGGCTCCTTCTTTGCTATATAGTCTTAATGTTTGTGTCCCCCCACCCCCTAAATTCATACATTGAAACCTAATCTTTAATATAATAATATTAAGAGATGAGACCTTTGGAGGCAGTTAGGTCATGAGGTTCATACTTCATGAATGGAATGAGTGCCCTTTTATAAAAGAGGCTAAAGGGAGCCTGTTTTCCCCTTAGACCATGCAGGGACATATAGTAGGTACCAACTATGAGGAACGCACCTTCACCACACACCAAATCTGCTGGTGCTTTAATCTTGGACTGTCCAGTCTCCAGAATTGTGAGAAAAAAATTTCTATTGTTTGTAAACTACCCAATCTAAGATATTTTTTATAGCAACCTGAATAGATTAAGAAATTGGTACAGAATTAGGGTGTTGCTATAGCGAAGACCTAAAAATGTAGAAGTGGTCTTGGAACTGGGTAATGGATAGAGGCTGGAAGAATTTTGAGGTACAATGCTGTGAAAGATTTAAGGACAATTCTGGTGAGGTCTCAGAAGAGGAGAGCTGTAAAGAAAGCCTCAGTCTTCTTCGAAATTATCTAAGTGGCCATGGTCAGAATATTGGTATAAATACGGTGGTAAAGGCAATTCTGATTAGGTCTCAGATGGAAATATGGAACATGGTATTGGACAATGCAGGAAAGGCCATCCTCGTTATAAAGTGGCAAAGGATTTTGCTAAATTGTGTTCATGTCCTAGAGTTTTGTGGAGGGAGGAACTTATGAACAATAAAATAGAATATTTGACAGAAGAAATATCTAAGCAAAGTGCTGAGGGCGTGGCATGGCTTCTCCTGACTGCTTATAATAAAAGGCAAGAAGAAATAAATGATTAAAAATGGAATTTATAATCAAAAGTGATGCAACACTTAAAGATCTGGAAAATTCCCAGCCTGACCCTGTTGTAAATAATGAGAAAAATGTGTCCTGGAGAGAACACAAAGAGTGTAGCCAAATGAACCTTTGATAAAGAGATTAGGATGAGTAGGTGGAATCCAGATGCTATTTATTCATCAAGACAATGGAAGATTCACCCTGAAGGCATTTGGAGATTTAAGACTGCCAGGGCCTTGGGAACAGAACAATTAAATGACTCTGCTCTGTGCCTTGTGTTACATTGATCCTTGGCTGCCCCAGTTGTGGCTCAAGTGGCCCCAGGCATGGCTTAGGCTACCCTCTGGAAGGCACAGGTAGTAAAACTTGGCAGTATCTGCAAGGTGCCACTACAGCAATACACAGCGTGCACAAGCAGTGAGGACATGGCTATCTCCACCTAGATTTCAAAGGATGCCATGTGGAGCCTTGGGGCCCAGAAAGAGAACAGAGGTGGGACCACCAAAGAGAATCCCCACTAGGGCAGTGCCCACTAGACCTGCGGGGCTGGTATCATCACAGAGAGCCCCCATTAAGGCAGTGCCTAGCAGAGCCATAAGGGCAGAGCCACCTCGGGGACCAGACCTTCCACCAGTAGAGCCATCAGTGTGGAACTCATGCCTGGGAGAGTTGTAGGCATGCAACTTCAGCCCATGAGAGCTGCAACATTGACTGTGCCCATCAAAGCCATCCAGGTAGAGCAGGGCTACCCGGAGCCTGGGGGGCCCAACCCCCATCTCAGTGTGTCTGGAAGGCGGGACTTTGAGTCAAGGAAAATTATTCTGGAGAATTAAGATTCCATTTTTGCCGGGCACGGTGGCTCATGCCTATAATCCCAGCACTTTGGGGTGCCAAGGCGGATGGAGTACCTGAGGTCAGGAGTTCAAGACCAGCCTGGCCAACATGGTGAAACTCCGTCTCTACTAAAAATACAAAAAATTAGCCGGGTGTGGTGGCAGATGCCTGTACTCCCAGCTACTCAGGAGGCTGAGGCAG